>NC_137615.1:7628952-7668952 GCF_963280865.1 Gymnoscopelus braueri
GCTCTCTCGCTCTCTCTCTCTCTGTCTGCTACGAGCTAACTAACAACTTGGAAGCTTTTAGTGTCATCTTGGGCTGTGTGTGTGTGTGTGTGTGTGTGTGTGTGTGTGTGTGTGGTGTGTGTGTGTGTGTGTGTGTGTGTGTGTGTGTGTGTGTGTGGGGGTGGGTGTGTGTGTGTGTGTGTGTGTGTGTGTGTGTGTGTGTGTGTGTGTGTGTGTGTGTGTGTGTGTGTGTGTGTGTGGGGGGGAGGGGGTTGTGTCTCCCCCAGTGCCCTAGGAAGAGGGGGGATGCTGGTTCTTTGCTCGTCCTTGCTGTCAGGCAGAAAGCTTGTCCATATTTCAACTTTTTTGTGTCTTTCATAAATGAATGCCCTACTTCATCTCACTACAGTGTCACACAAAAGTTGCAAAAATTGCTATTTTTGAAAAGATTTTAAGTACTGTAAAAGTGAGAGTGCTTATGTCAGTGGGTTTTATATTGAACCAATGAAAAGTGTGTGTGTGTGGAGTGTACTTTTTGTTTGATGGTGTTGTTTCTTATGTGTAGTGTCAATTCAATTCAATTCAAAGGGCTTTATTGGCATGAGAAAACATACGTTTACATTGCCAAAGCAGAAAGCACAATACAACAATACAGCAATACAATCAAAACAAAAAATATGTACATTGAAAGTCAGAATCTTCAATAGATCAATTTCTATGTACCAAGATCACTGGGTGCAGGTATAGTGCAGGAATATACACAATGATTAGTCTTTAGGGTGGTTGTGTTCCGTTTGATATCCTTCTCCTATCACAGCAACTCACAAATCTTGCTGCTGTGTTTGCACATTGTTGTACTTCGCCTTAGTGTCACAGGCATACTTGTCTTTTTGTGTTAGTTGTTTGTCATGTGGTTTGGGTTGGTTTAGGGTCATCTGAATTGAGTAACTATCCTATGAGTTGAGTAGTCTACTCTAATAATATGGGCTGATGTGGAAAAATTGGGTTTTAATGAAGTGCTTTTAAAATGTAATTTCTCTCTGTTTCTCTCTCTCTCTCTCTGCTCTCTCTGCTCTCCCCCTCTCCCCCCCTCTCTCTCTCTCTCTCTCTCTCTCTCTCTCTCTGTAGCTCCAGGCTCATTTGACTACAAGTCGTTCTTTGCAGCAGTGGGTCTGTCTGGCACGACCGAGGTGCAGAAAGTCTTCACAGCACTGGACCAGGATAGGAGTGGATACATCGAGGAGGAGGAGCTCAAGTAAGGAAGCTCTGTGTGTGTGTGTGTGTGTGTGTGTGTGTGTGTGTGTGTGTGTGTGTGTGTGTGTGTGTGTGTGTGTGTGTGTTTGCTGGTGGCCGTTGATGATAATTTAGTTCACTGCTCTCTCACAGGTCCTCAGGCCTGTGGCATGGTATGAATGGCACACACTACACTGTAACATTTGTGAATGTGTATGCACGTGTGTGTGTGTGTGTGTGTGTGTGACGTGTGTGTGTGTGTGTGTGTGTGTGTGTGTGTGTGTGTGTGTGTGTGTGTGTGTGTGTGTGTGTGTGTGTGTGTGTGTGTGTCTGTGTGTGTGTGTGTGTGTGTGTGTGTGTGTGTGTGTGTGTGTGTGTGTGTGTGTGTGTGTGTGTGCGTTCATGTGTGTGTGTTCATGTGTGTGTGTGTGTGTGATGATAATGTAGTTCACTGCCTAAGGCATGTAGTATGATATGAATGGAACACTTTGGCTAAAGGTTGAGTTCAATAATGCGGAATGGAGGGGGGGGGCATTGGAGATGGCAAAATATGGTGATGATGAAACTCCTACAGACACAATGGCAACAACATACACAAACACGCACCAAAACGTGTTGTTAGCTTGTAGATCTAATATGTTTGCCATTTGTGCCATTTTTCAAAAGATTTTTTTAAACTTTTAGAAAATCTTGCTTTTAATGACGTGGCCAAAATAGGGAGGCCAGTTCAAAGTTGGTTTGGAAAATAAGTTAAGCTCTTAAACCCCATATGGTTGACCGGCGTCCCTCAGGGCTCTATACTAGTGTATTTTCTGTTTTCTGCTATTGTGGGGAAAGCTTTCGCAGAAAATGGCCCATTGACAAGCTCTCTCTCTGAGCTTGTCGATCTGCTATGTTCTGCTAAAAGCTTTCCCCACGATACCGATGCTGGGGTTTAAGTGGTTGAGAAGAGGATGTTATCAAAATTAAGTTCTTTCTCTCCATGTGTCCCCATCATCAGACTGTTTCTGCAGAACTTCTCTCCGGGGGCCAGGGAACTGACCGTCGCCGAGACCAAGACTCTGATGAACGCAGGAGATAAAGATGGAGACGGCAAGATCGGGATGGAAGGTAGGCCTATACTCATGTAGAAACACACCAATAGGGCGGGACGAAAACATCTCTATCGTGATATATTTCGTCACACTCCCTTATATCGACACGGTGACGGCAAATATCGATATTTTATTATGATATGGTATTATGAAGAAAGCCCTGTCCAGGTTGACATAAAGCACTTTGTTTTATGCTTAGCACATTAATGTGTCCAGCTGTAAATTCAATCTGCACATGAGATTTTAGTAAAGGAAATCTTGCACTGCACAACCACAGTTCAGAACCATGGACAGCGACAATGTTGACAAAATGCATGGAAACAAACCGGTGCAGATTTGTGCAATGTAAAACATTTAATAATAATAATTCTCTACAGCGCAACAGACACAATAGGCATACAATGTCAATAGAGAGAGAAAGAAGCTAGTTTCTTCAAGTTGCAATGTGACATAGTTCTGTTTACACATGTCTTTATTTCCCTTTGTACATACATTTCTTATTTTTGATAGTTTTTATGACTACATATGCCAATAAAGCTATTTTGAATTGAAAATAAAAAAACTCAACTTTTTTCTTTTAACTCACCACAAGAAGTGGGTAGAAGGAGCTGTCCAGTGGCCAGTGGTGCTGAAATGACAGTGGATATAAGAATAACACACAATTGGAGCTTTCACAAAATGTTCAAGCATGTTCGAATCATTTATACTTTAAAAAAAGGTTTAAGTGGTTGAATTAAACTAAAACGATCCACACATGCACAACATACAACACACATGTCAGCTGCTGCATTCTTTCTGTCATTTTGTTGACAATTTGACTGATGTAATTTCAATTGTTCTTTTCTTTTCCCACAGAGTTCTGCAGTCTGCTGAAATAATAAATAAATGATAAATAAATAAATATGGCTGCGGCTGTTTCCCCCCTGAAGCCTGGTTTTCATACTTTGCTGTACGGCGACGTATAAATCAGGCTTCATTTATAGTTTTCAATTGGAACATATTTTTTATTATGAATGGATTGATTCACCCCCCCCCCCGCCCCCCCCTCCTGGACTAAGAAGATAAGATGGACCCCATGATTCTGCACCCCTATTCTCTCCCTGTTTGACACTTCAACGCATGGACCAACAGACAGCTATATGTAATCATAATTATTATAGGCGTCTGTAAATGTGAGTACAATCAATCGGATAAAAAAAATGGAATGGAGTAATAAATAAATAAAAAGATTTCAATCAAAAGTTTGGTGTCATTTCTTTGTGTGCGCTGTTCAGTCCTTTTATACTAGCCTGGCAAAGGCCAGACTAATATCACTGCGTAGATATTATATCTTTGCTTCTGGGGGTTCCTGGAACTAAATATTTTACAAATAATCGCTTTAAAAAATATATAATCCAAGATTTTGCCACGAATTTTCAAGATTTAAAAAAAATAGCAGATCTACAAGCTCGTAGATCTGCTATTTTTGAACAGCCCAAAGACATCTGAAAATGACACACAGATGCGAATCTCTGGTTGAGTAGAAGTACAAAAGTATTGGTATCAAAATGTGTATATATACTGTACCAAAAGTAGAAAGTACTCTTTATGCAGAATGAATGTCCATTTGAAGTTTTCAAATTTGTATAAAAATCCTTTGAAAATAGCAGATCTACAAGCTCACAATGCATTGTGAGCTTGTAGAGCGGCTATTTTCAAATGGCTGAAATGTATATACTGTAGGGTTCAGAAGTGGTTGATGTATGTTTTGTAATAATAATCAAAATCTACAAAGTAACTAACTAGTAACTAAAGTTTTCAAATAATTGTAGTGGAGTAAAAGTACAATATTTGCCTCTAAGATGTAGTGGAGTAGAAGTAAAAATACTGAAAATTGGAAATAATCCAGTAAAGTAAAAAAAAATCCTCAAAATTGTAGTGAAGTACAGTACTTGGGTAAATGTACTTAGTTACTTTACACCACTGGTGACGACACAGAAATGTGTGTGGGGAGGAATCAATTGGCATGATGACTAAATTGGGCAGAAAAAGGGGGTAAAAAGCACCAACAAAAAGGATGGCAAAGTTAATGTGTTTGACCCCAAACCCCCTTCAGAAGCTATGTTGTGCCAGGGACCGCAATACAGTTGTTAAAATCACTCAAAAGTATTCCAAAATGTTCAACTTTTTCAAGATTTTCTTTTAAAGCAGATCTACAAGCCCACGTGGCTAATTTTGTAGTATTTTGAGTATAGAATAGGTTAAACAGATTTTGATGCTATACGTAATTTTGCTGGGGACCCCCTGGAACCCCCTCAAGGACCCCCTGGGGGTACCCGGACCCCACTTTGAGAACCACTGCTTTATGGAATATAACTAATCACAACGGCACCATTTATTTTATTACATTTTTCGTGTCATTTTGTCTTTTTATTTGTTTTCTTGTGCTTATACACTGTAACCCTCCTACAAGGTTATTATGATTATGCATGCACTTCATGGTATCACAACACCTCCAAGGCCTTAAAAACAAGGCTCCAAACATCCCAAAACAAACTTGTAAGGCTACTTCTTGGCCTCAATCACAAAACCCATCTAACCCCTGCTCATTTTGCTAGGATTGGATGGCTTAGGGTTGAGGACAGAGTATACAGCAACTTGCTATGGGCCTGGTCTTCAAGATACACCACAACATTGGGATCCCCCGGTATTTGTCAAAATACTTCCAAAATGTTAAAGAAGTCCACGATCATAACACCAGAGGCAGCTCCACTAATCATGTTCAACCCAGATTTGGCTCAACAAAGGGAATGAACTCGTTCTCATGCTATTCATCAAAAACGTGGAATGCCCTACCAAAAGGAGTAAAGGAGTGTAAAACCCTACTCACTTTCAAAACTGCCCTAAAGATACACCACAGGCTGCAATTCTAAAATGGCCCCTGTCAAAGTCTTAACCTACCCAAATCCTAATCTACCCCCCTACCCCCCCCTCTTCTCCTTCTTCTCTTGTACATATTTTTCACTCTTCATACCAGTAACCTGTAAACTGATTGTATGACATTCTGTATAGTAGTGTGTATATCTGTCTGTCTCTTATATGTCATCATGATTTGTGTGCATGGGGTTCTCATCTTAAACAAGCTCAGTGCTTAATGAGACTCCCAGTTTAGTAGACCTTGTATTGTGAATTTGTACTTCCATGTACTGCCATTCTCATGTCTTACTAAATAAAGTACATCAATCAATCAATCAATCAATCAACCCTATTTTACAGTTTGGCTACTCAGAAATAGCAGATCTACAAGCTCACAAAGCACTGTGATGCCATACACTGGGAACTTGTAGATTGGCAATTGTATTTAAAATATTTAGAAACATGATATTGTATTTATCATATAATAATGAATAATAATAAAAGATCAGACTTTGTCTTCTGTTCTGAATCTGGGGACCCCCATGGCACAACATATTTTCCGATGGGGGCCCTCACACAAATACATTTGGGGGTCGTTCACATTAAAACGTTTGATAACCAATGCCCTAAATCAGTGGTTCTCAAACTTTTTCATGTCAAGGACCCCCAAATTGACACTTATTAGCCCGCGGACCCCCCATTTGAAAAGATATGCCAGGGACCCCCATGAGAGTAGATTTTTACGGCTCTAGCAGTGATTCTCAACCATTTTAATTTCAAGGACCCTCAGTTTGACATGCATTAGGCTACGGACCCCCATTTAATGGCATTTCTATCTCCGGCACCCCAATTCATATTGTAAAATCAATGTTAATGTAACTCTGAGAGTGTACAAATGGAACCAAATGGAGCCGTTAGCCATTTGTACACTCTCAGAGTTACAGACCCATAAGGGTCCATTTGGTGCCTAATCTATCATTTAGCTGTGGACCCCCTGGAACCCCCTCAAGTACCGCTGGGGGTCCCCGGACTCCACTTTCAGAACCAATGAGAGAGAGAACCTGCTTAGAACCTGGTTAAATAAAGAATATGCAGATTTGGTTCCACTCGCACCCTCTGGGAGTTCATAATCAGAATCATCTTTATTGTCACATCAAAGGTTTACAGGCGCAAAACCAGTGGTGGAAAAAGTACTCAGATGTTTTACTTAAGTAAAAGTATCAATACCACAATCTAAAAATACTCTGTTACAAGTAAAAGGCCTGTGTTCAAAATGTTACTTGAGTAAAAGTACAAAAGTATTGGCATCAAAATATAGGTTAAAGTACCAAAAGTAAAAGTACTAACATAGCAGATCTACAAGCTATTATATATAATAGCTTATAATACTATTAATAAGCTAAGATAATTAATTTGATAATTATAAGTTATGAAATTAATGTTGATTATAAAACTAATATAGTTAATTATTAGTTTAATAGCTAATCTACTTTTGGTACTTTTTAAGTACATTCTGATGCCAATACTTTTGTACTTTTACTCAAGTACATTTTGAATATGGGACTTTTACTTGTAACAGAGTATATCTACTTTGCATTATTGATACTTTTAATTAAGTGATTTTTGTTTAGCTTTTTCCACCACTGCCAAAAATACAACTAAAGTACAGATTCATATTATATATATATATTTTTTTACTTAGGTACAGTACTCAAGTAAATGTACTTTGATACCTTGCACCACTGGTTGAAGTTGAGACAGTCTGCTGCCCGTGCAGAATGCGCGCACGGCATTGAAATGCAATCATATTGGAACCAGGCCAAGTGTATGAATATACATATTGCTAACTTGTTCACACGCGCACTGGGGGCCGCCATGCACGCACGCACGCACGCACGCACGCGCGCGCGCACGCACATGCACACGCACACACACACACACACACACAGTCTCCACTCACACACACACACACGCGCGCGCACACGCACAGGTTCGTATTACTAGCCTATACTTGTGAGGACGTCAACATTTTTAGGATAGCAATTTTAACCCTATAAACTGAACACTGAAAATGATCAACAAGCTCACACACAATGTGTCGCCTTGTAGATCTGCTATTTTCAGTGCGCGACGACAACGTGCAACTAAGTAGCTAAATTGGCACAACTCCAACCTTCAACCCCTAAATCTACTTCTGGAGACATTTGGCCCCTCACCTCACAAGTATAGTGTCTCACACACACACACGCACACACACACACACACACACACACACACACACACACACACACACACACACACACACACACACACACACACACACACACACACACACACACACACACACACACACACACACACACACAGCTGTGTCAATGATTTCTGCACATTTCCTACTAAGGCCAGGCCCTCAGTCAAGACGCACAGAGTGCGTGCGTGTGACAGTCAGTGAAACCCGATTCACTTCAATACGAACCGAAGCTGAATCATTAAACAGCTTCAGTTCTATGCCTGGAAAGGCTCCTGCGTGCTCAGGAAGCTGATTGATGGCTGTCATCCTGTCACTGCCGGGTCCCAGAGACCGTGTTACGCTCTTAATCACCCGGGGATGACATTCAAGATGACAAATTTATTGCTTGGTTTGCTTTTCAGATATTGCATTGAAACCCTTTTCTTTACGGGTTTAGATCCAATAGCCTATTAATTACCTCCTCCTGGCTCCTCCACTGCAGTTGGCCATACTGGCCCCTGCTCCTGGGTTGTATCAAAGTGCCCCATGCGTGCATAATGCAGATCTACAAGCCCACATGGTAACATGATAGGTGGGCACCAAGGAGGGGTGGGCACCTCTGTGTTAAATTGGCTATTTCCTCCAAAATGTAAAAAAAAATATATATATATATTTGGAAAATGTTTTTAAGTCAAGTAAAGTATACATGATCAGAACATGCTTAAACATTCGACAATTAAGGTTTAATATTTCTACAATTGCTACACATTGCTACAAAACCTGTATATCCAGTCATTTTTGGGGCATAAACAAGAAGTTGAAGGATAAAATTAAGTCTGTTGATAATGATGTACCGTGCATGTTCACATATTTTAAACAAACATTTTGGACAAAATAGACAATTTTACATGGAGGTGCCCAGATGTCCAACAGTGCCCACCTATCCTGCTGTATCCATGCCATTTAGGTGCAAGCTCACATAGCATTTAGGTAAAGCTTATACGTACAGAAAGAAACCCAATATATGACCCAATATAGGCATTGGTGGCATCGCCCTTGACATGCCAAATATAAATCAGTTCCTGGAGCAAAATCCATCTATAACCTCGTACGAACCGAGGGGCCGTAAATATAAGACATTCCACTATTTTCAGACGCGTTTCGTATCAATCAAAAAATCAGATGCCCAAAGTGAAGTCACTTTTAGTGGGTCGCAGGCTCTCGGGTTTCACGTGGGGGGGGGGGGGGTAGGCCTCAGGATCGGCACACATGGCAGCAACCTGGCCTCATGTGTTAGGTTAGGCCCCCCCGACCCCAAAATAGCTTGGTACTACTAGACACATTTTTTCCTTCCTGCAGATTCAGGCCTTCCGGGCTGTAAATGGTGTTGCCGGGGGGTATATAAGGGGGTCCGGGGCAGCACAGTTCGACATTCACTCAGAGTCTTCCTCTTGGTTTTCACTCGCCTCAACGCAGCGCAACAAGGTGAGTCTTTGGACGGCCGAACGATGATGTTGATGCAGGACTTCAAAACTTGAAAGAAAGAAAGAAAGGGTCTTGGTTGAGAAAATGAACGGGGGAATTCAATCAAAACACCATTGGACTATAAAATAGAAAATCTACCCGGATCTCACAGGAGCGCAGCAGCACTCAGTGCAAAAAGGAGACCAAATGAGATGTCTATCTTTTTCTTTTTGAGGAAGGAATAACCATTTGTGGATAATATGATTTCACTGCTATTTATTGCCAACATTTTATTTTCTCTGAGAAGGACATTTTCCAAAAGCTGTCTCTCACGGGGGTGTTTTATCCTTATAGTTTTGCTTGGTTTATATAGGCCTGTTATTAGTGGCATTGGTGCTGAGGTTGGCATTTATCGGGGCACTTAGGTTGCCCTGCAGTGGAGGCTGGCAGCTTGAAATGTAACGAGGCCTGCCTGCCTGCCTGCCTCCTGACCAGCTAATGTTAGCCAGTGCATTAACTGGACAGGGAGATAGACTATCGGTTGTGATGCATTGAGGATTTGTATTATTGTTCAATCTTATCTCATATACCAGTAGGCCTTACACAAGGAGGCTACAGGGCTACAAGGCTTTAAGCTAAAGCCCTTTCTAAAAACATTTCAAGTTTACATTCCATTTCATAAACCGACAGTCAGGTTTTAAACCACTCGCCGTCCCCTGTTTCGGCCATGTAGTTTTCAAACTTTTTCAAACTGTTTTTTATTTATTTCGAATATTTTAAACATTTTCAAAATTGCTTTCCAAAATGGTGACAATCACCAAAACATTCTCTGATATTGTGTCAGTGGAACTACAGAACATCTTTTCATGGTTAATTTGACAAATTCATGGATGCATTTGAGTTAGGATATACAGTGCAGACATTTTATCATGTCATTTCAGATATGCTCTAATCACATGAATTCAGCATTTACTGAGCTTGCCCTTAACCACTTTAAGCCTGCTGCCCCTATTTGGGCCATGTAATAATATATATATATAAAAAAAAATTAAATGTGAAAATCTTTCAAAAGGTTTCTTAACATTTTTCAATTTCTTCACTTTTCCGCCCCAAAAAAACCTTTGCATATTTATTTAGCCATGTAATTATTATGAGAATTGTTTTTGAACATCTTCAAACAATTTTAAGAATTTTCTCTAGAATAGGGCTTAAGTGGTTGAACAAAAATGATTGATGTACCACAACCAGACCACAGAATAATAATAACTGTCTATGATGCTCATATCTAACGTGACACTTCTCTCCTTTCTTCTTTATATTTGTCAGATAATAAAGATGACTTTCGCTGGACTCGATGCCGGAAAGATCACGGCCGCCATTGCTGCCTGTGCGGGTAAGAGAAGACCTACCAATTATTAAAAAGACTTACTTCACAATTAACAGCTATGATAGCGGGCAAAAACCTTTTTTGAAATACTATACCCTTTTCTTTGCTGTACCACCCAGTCACCCAAAGAAAATAACTGAACTGAAAATGTAAAGCTAACGAGTAGAAACAGTAGAGGAACGCCAGAATGCATAATCCGAGTTGTATTCTCAGGAAACAACTTTAAAAGACATGTTTCAGGAACCTCAGAGGCTTATATTAACTTATAATATGTGCTCTAATGTGACCTTTAAACTCTGAGCACCCCCAAAACTGAAGTAAACCCCCCCCCCCCCCGAGGTGTACATTTTCATACACCTGGCCTGCATTCCAATATTGCATTACAACATGTTGCACAAAACTGCTTGCGCAACAGTTTCTATTTTGGTTTTTCTCCACCACTTGAATGCTAAAGCAGCACTATGCAACTTTCCTCTTCGACCCCGGATTTGAACCCGGTTTCCTACGCAAGTGCTGACATTTTTTACCATTTAGCTAATAGAGCTTGCTCGGGGGGATCAATTGAATCTTGACCATCAGGTCAAAAATGTTTGTCAGATCCTGAGACAAAATATAACCACCCCACAAGTTATATTGTATTAACATACTCTAAGATCATTACATTTCATTCATTGCATTAGCAAGGCTTTAAGGATGTTATCTAGATAGCGAGACAGATGCTTAGGTTTGATGTTTACCTGGTATCCTATAGTTTCTTAGAGGCAATACAGTGTTCTCTGACTCCATTTATGTGACTATTTACCTTGCCGTTTATCGACTAGAGTTCATGTTTACCCTGCTTATTCTGATCTCTGATATCTGAGCATAAGAGTGTCAACTAAATGTCTCTAAATGATCAATTCTGCCCCGGAGCACATGGCTATCTCTCCTCTCTCAAATTCCCCTCTTAAACCTCATGTTGACGTGTGTTTTTTGTCAGTATTATCTCTGGTGTGCTGCTCACGGTGCTCACGGTGATCTCATGTTGCTTTGCAGCTCCCGATACATTCGACTACAAGGCGTTCTTCGTCGCATGCGGCATGAACGCCAAGTCCAGCGATGATGTGAAGAAGGCCTTCTTTGTCATTGACCAGGATGCCTCCGGCTTCATTGAGGAGGAGGAGCTGAAGTAAGCAGACACTTAGCAACAATGATTCAAGCTTTTTAAGCAACGATAATTTAAGCTTTTAAAATCAGCTGACACACATCAGCTGAGCTAATGATCCTGGACAATGCTGACCAAAATATGCACCATAGCTCATAGTTTACAACAGTTACTATGGAGACCATGAACATTACATGACCACAACAGCTCCTAAAGGGGTTTAAAAAAAAACTACATTTTTACTACGGGGTAAAAACATGGCAGATTGCATAAGACTGAATGAAGTACATTGTGATGTAAGCAACACAGCTGCAATTTATAATCTGGCCATGTTTTTAATCTGCTGTACTTTTTTAAACTTTAAATGGAAAACAAACTACATGCCCCTCCAAGAGTTTGATAGCCATAGCATCCGATTCACTACGATTCACACATTAACATTCTGCCCAATATTTCATTAACACCCATCAAATCGATCTGGAGCAGCTCCATCAGTGGTCCATGTTTACACCCTTTGGGGTTAACTTCAACCCCATATATACTTAGCTGGATGGGATATCCCCCAGGGCTCTATACTTGGTCTACTCCTTTCCCGCCCTCGACACCAGATCTCTCCTATTTTACTGTGTCGATCAGCACACTGATCCGTGTCTCTGTTTCCTCTTCTAGGCTGTTCCTCCAGAACTTCTCAGCTGGTGCCAGAGCACTCACTGACAAAGAGACCAAGGCTTTCCTTGCCGCTGGTGATGCTGATGGTGATGGCATGATTGGAGTGGATGGTGAGCTTTTTTCTTTCTAGTTATTGGATCAAAACCTTACAATTTAGGCATTTAGCAGGACGCCCTTAATCCAGAGCGACTTACGATAAGCAAAGGAAACACACATCAAATGCATAGAAATAGTAATCTAGGATCATAGGGAAAAAAACAAGAACCTATCATCAGTTTAAACAGTATAATATCAAACAATCTTGGGAGTTTAAAGTGTTTCCTAGGGTACAGGTAGCCTATACTGCCCTGCAAAGCCCAAGTGTAATTATACGCAAAGAATCAAACTGATAAAAAGTGTTTCAACTGGCCAACCAAATGGCTTATAAGTAGGCTGTTAAGTGAACTAAATGTACTTGTTTTCATGAGGTAAACGTTTATCTCTCTAAACCGTGACAGCTGATTTGACCTTTGACCCAAATAAATCACTCCGTTTTGACCGAAAGTTGTAGATACAATAGGCTTTGCAGGGCATTATAGGCCCATCTACTGTCTACATTGAATGCCCATCCGGGCTGGACACAAGGTGGAACTGTATAAAAACAGATGCTTTAAAGCTACAATCCTTAAGTTTTATGTCCGTTGTCTCCCTCTCCTGACGGAGAGAGGCAATTGTACAATAATTAAGTAATAACTATAATAATGTAAATGTGATGGAAGAAGCGAGCTGTAGTGCGGATATTAGCCTACACTTATTTTCCAAATTTGAAATAAGTTTGACACGTGAATTTGAATATACTATACTGTATTTGTTTCCAGGAGACTAATAGCTGTTTTTTTCCTCTCTCTCTATCCATTTCCACAGAGTTCGCTGCCCTTGTTAAGTCCTAAATGTCCACTTGACCAAGATCCACAGAACCCGTAAAAACTCCCTCCAAGAAACACTCACTATTCACCAGCTGAAAGAATATTTTTTTATATCTTATTGCCTGCAGTCAATTTCTTCAACATGGAACACATAAGTGTATTTATTACCGTTTATCCAGCTGTGTTGTTGTCATGTTAGGAAAGAATGGCTTGTGCAAAAACTGTACACCTCATACCATGCACTTTTGAGGAAGAGTGAATCACCAGGAATAAATACTCATTTGGTGTAACTTCTTACCTCCGGTGTTATACTTCTCTTTTGGTGTGTTTTAACCTTCAATGGGAACCTTTCTACTGCAGCTCATTATACAATGACACTAAGATGCATGAAACAACAAAACAAAACAACAAGTAAAAAAAAAAAAGAAGCAAATATACAATTACAGCGCAGAAGAGAAAGAAAAAATAACTCAATCAAAGGCAGCTGCACGCAAACATCAGAATATAGAGCTATTTAACACTTCACTTCAACACTTATACACCCCCCTTCAATGCCATCACGCTCAGCTGTGTTTACCCATCAAAATGTCTGCTGTTAAACAGGTCAACTGGCCCGGCACTCATTTAGATAATAGGCAGATGGGGGTGGGGGGGGGGGGGGCGTTGGGAAGCATTTGCTGACTTTTAGGCCGAGACCTGGGGGGGGGGGGGGGAAGCCCCTAGGGCATTGGTTCTCAAAGTGGGGTCCAGGGGACCCCTAAGGGGTCCTTGGGGCGGGTACCAGGGGGCCCCCTGCAGCAAAATGAGTTAATATAGCATTGCAATAATTTTAACCTTTTATTCTTTGGCTATTCAAAAATAGCAGATATATACGAGCTACGAGCTTGTAGATCTGCTATTTCTGAAAAATCGTGACAATTTGCGAAAACCTTTGAATATATATATATTTTTCTTAAGCGAGCATTTTTAACTAAAATCTTTGCTTCTGGGGCGGGGGGGGGGGGGGGGGGTGGGGTCCCTGGAACAAAATATTTTGAGATGGGGGTCCGCGGCCAAATACATATCATTTTGGGTGGTCCTTGACATGGAAAAAGTTTGAGAACCACTGCCCTATAGGGCTTTGCTTAAACACAAACTGGACCTACAGGAGGTCTCACGTGTAGGGGGGGGTCATACTGCATGGCCCTGAGGTGGTTGTTTTTTATAGTCTGGACGGGCTGCAGAGTGCTGCTGGTCACAAAGTGCTGGGCCAGCAGCAAACTGCAGGAGAAGGAGAAGCCTCTCTCAGGTCTATGAATAGCTCCTGGTTGCATCAGCACGACACTTTCAACTCCAACACTGTACAAGGTGCTGGGTGGGGTGCACCCACGATGCTGTGGTGGGGTGTCGCTTACAGCACCACTCGTTTAGGGTGCATGCATGGGGGGGGCATACACCGTAGAAGGGCCGGTGAGGCCATGTGGACAAAATCTAAATATCTGGATATTTTTCCATCAAATATCTCAATGTTGATATTGATAATATCCTATTGTGATGATAATATCAGAAATGGAGAAAAGTAGCTGATCTACAAGCTTGTATATGTGCTATTGATACTTTTTTGGGGAGATTTGGTGATTAAAAACAGGAAACACTTATACAGCATATCACGTTATTACAATAGTCAAAATCCCAATATAATCTCATGATGTAATATCAATATATTTGCCCTGCCCTCGTATGATATGCCACATTTTCTCTTGTAATTGCCTGGATGGAATTTAAAAGCTGGTGAAACATATTAATCAGAAAACGCAAGCGTTTGATGATCATAGGGGTAAAACGCAAGGATATCCGCTTACACCAACTACATGACTCACTAGTCTGTAATGCAATCCATATAAACCATGTGGGCTATCAAATGACTCCATAAACAGGCTACAATCAATTAGTATTCGCAATAAAAAGAATATGACTCTCCTCCAAAAGGACAGTGCTGCCACCTTCAGGAGAGTGTCGGTATTACAATGTGCTTCTATTTGACATTTTGTCATTCAGACCATGTACTATTGAAAGTAATTATACATTTTCGGACATTCAACGACAAAAAAAGCGTTACATTTTCTCAGGAAATAATTCGACTTCAAAGGAATGTTTCTGACATGCCAAACACGGCCGAGACGTGGTTCAACTGTAAATTAATGACAGTATAAATAACTTACACAAACAATAGGTTTATTAAGAAAAGCAACTATACTATTATACTAAGCAAACAGTCTTATTTCAAAGTAAATGCTGCATGCTGTTCTCTTGGGAGGGGGGGGGGAATTGAAGTGTCAAGCTCTCTCAGTCCAATCCACAGCCATCAGCAGTGTATTCTTAGCATTGGGAGGATATTGAAGACTCTTTTTTTCCAAACACAACCTTTTAAGTGACTTCATTTAGGGAAACCCAAAATAGACCTGTCTTCTGTCTGGCTACTGGACAAATCTTCAACCGCCCCCCCCCCCCCCCCATGCACACCCCCGCTCTCTTGTCTCTCAGCGGTGTGGTGTGGTGTCAGCTAAGCTTAATGCCTCAAATGTCGATGGACTGAAAAAGTATAAAAGGTCACCGGGATCACCGTGGAAGACCACTGCAGTCGACTCCACCAAGTCTTCCCTGTGTCATCCGTCTCTCTGTACAAAGGAAAAAAAACACACACAAGAGGTGAGTTTTGAAAGGAAGGACGCATTAAAGTCAGCCATCCAGTCGATGCACCAGGGAGGGGGGACCACAGCTGGCACGCAAGTCCACCGCAGCATCAGGCTCCCCTCGACACCTCGCAGAAAATGTAGTTGTTTTTTTGATACGGCTTCTGAAAGAGGACTTCAGAAAGATCCGGTGCAAAAGAATGGGTTTGGTTTCTGCTTTATGGGGAGACAGGCAGAGATTTACGAGGACGAGGAGGAGGAGGAGGAGGAGGAGAAATGGATCACAGGAGAGAGGGAGGCAGCTGCCGCAGGGAGAAAGACGTGCCCCGTCTCAGCTTCTCCACTGGGACTTTGGAATGATATGCATGATATCAAAAATAGGCTGTGGAGTTTTCACATAGCTCTATAAAGTGGATTAATTTGCGTTTATTGCTATTGGCTTCTTTGAAATGTAATGGTTTATTGGAAACATCGTTGGCAACCTTTTTAAAGCAGCAAGAATTATTCATGAATGTTTGAAGGCAAATATTGTGGAAGTGACGCCTTAAACAGGCTAAGTTAATAGATGGCGATGATGATGCATTTAACTATCTTGACACAATGAATTGGAAATGAAAAATAAATAATTGTAAGTAGCCTACGTAATTGGTATGATTCCAAAATGTGCAAATTAGGCTACAGCCTAATGCATTTTCCTACAGTACATAGGCAGGGAAATTAATTTAGCCTACCCCAGTGTTTTTACCCTGATAAGTTATCCTCTATAATTGTCACTTTCCTCAGATTAAAATGGCCTTCGCCGGTGTACTTGCTGATGCAGCCATCGCTGCAGCCCTGGACGGATGCAAAGGTAACCTGAGCGAATCCTTCATTTACCAAACGATCCTCAAATCATGTGTGTTAGCTCAGTATTCTGAGGGTATAATGTGCATCTCTACTGTAAAAGTAGCTACTATCTATTTTTTACTCAAGTAAAAGTATCAATACTGCCATGTAGAAATACTCTGTTACAAGTAAAAGTCTGGAATTCAAAATGTACTTGAGTAAAAGTACAAAAGTATTGGCCACACAATTTACTTAAGAGTACTCATTATGCAGAATGTCCCATTTCACAAGTTTTCTGAATCTGGAGTATATAAAATGTACAAAACCCCATTTAAAAATAGCAGATCTACAAGCTCACAAACGCGTTGTGAGCTTGTAGATCAGCTATTTTCAAACAGCCAAAGTTTTAAGGGCTGAAGTTGTGTGTCTGTTTTGTAAGCTAAATCTACAACTAGTAACTAAAGTGGTCAAATAATAGTAATGGAGTAAAAGTACAATATTTGCCTCTGAGTACGTAAGTACAGTACTTGAGTACATGTACTTAAGTTACTTTATTACACCACTGGTCATTTCAGCCGCTGATTCGTTCAACCACAAGAAGTTCTTCGCCGCCGTGGGTCTGTCGGGCAAGTCAGACGCTGACGTGAAGAAAGCCTTCTCCATCATCGACCAGGATGCCAGCGGATTTATTGAGGAGGACGAGCTCAAGTAATGCATATCACACACACACACACACACACACACACACACACACACACACACACACACACACACACACACACACACACACACACACACACACACACACTCTATTGGTAGCCAACCTGTAAATGACATTTCATGTCAGCCTAGTTTTTTTGTTTAACAGTTTTTTTATTTAGTCGTAAACATACAACATTTTTAGCAATTTCTTTTTGTCATAAACATACAAATTTGTAACAATAGAAGTCAGCCTTGTTTTTCAAATGGACAGGACAAAACGCACCATTCACCACTGAGCTAATTAAATCTGTTACACTTGGTGCCGCTTACTGACAAAGGACTGATCTTCAAGCTGTCGGCTTGAAGATCAGTCCTTGTCGGCAAGCTACAGTGCGGTTCAAAATACGCACAGTATCCCATGTGCAATGTCGTGCGTGAAGTGCGTAACAATAAAGGGACTCTTCTGGAGTCGATGTAATAACAAGGGAATTAAAGTTCAAATTATTGGCTTAGGAATGGGACAAAAACTAATAAATATCCATGAATTCAAGTCTCCATGGGGTGACTAATCAATAGAAAAAAAGTATTTTTTTTGGGTGAACTATCCCTTTAAGCTTGAAGAAGATGAGTTCTTGTTGGCAAGCGACAGTTCAAAATGCTCAACGTATCCCAATGCGTAATGTCGTGCATAATGTGCGTAACATGGAAATTGTGCATATAACTCAACTGCTTGGTTTGACTCTTACTGTATGTTTCAACTAATAGTTTTTCCTGTTTGTCCTCCAGGCTGTTCCTGCAGAATTTCAGCAAAGGTGCGCGCGCGCTCACCGACGCCGAGACCAAGACCTTCCTCCAAGCCGGTGACACCGATGGCGACGGCAAAATCGGCATTGATGGTACAAGTTCTTTCTCTTTCCATCCATCCCTGTTCTATAGCAGTGGTTCTCAAAGTGGGGTCCGGGGACCCCCAGGGGTCCTTGGGGGGGGGGTCCCCAATATAGCGTCACAATCATTTGAACCACGTTAACCATATTTTACACTTTGGCTATTCAAAAATAGCAGATCTACAAGCTCATAGCGCGGCACCGAGTGCCGCGCTATGAGCTTGTAGATCTGCTATTTTTGTTTCCATGTTGCAATATTGATACTTTTAGTAAAAACTGTGAGTGCTTTTTCCACCACTGACCTCTGCTCTAGCCTCGATCTCCAGGCTTTTATTTTTTAGTTTTGCTAATAAAATAAAAGCCTGGACCAGCGAGTCGGTGTTCCGGGCATTAGGAAGTGTTTCATTTCCCCAACCAACCAGAGGGCAGTGGGCGTCGCTCCAAATGTTTTGTTGACAGGGGCGGGGGCTGACGGACAGATCGGTGAACCAATGGGATCACGCGCATTCTCTCTCCGGAGATGTTAAACCCCGCCCCTCTATGCCAGATATGAGCCACGCTATAGATGGGTTTCCGAGGCGACGTCATCACAGAGCAGAGTGTGCAATCTGCGCATGCCTGGGGTAGAACGAACCGGAAGCGCTCTTCACTCTGTTGTTGTGTTCGGGATTTAGATAGGCATAATGCTGCTATTATAGGCATAATAGGCATAATGCTGCTATTATATACAAACAGATCCAACTTCCGACAAATCATTTTTATTGAGTAAAGAAGATATTACAAACTGCATAATCTAATCTACTTTCATTAAACCCGGTGAAGACCATTTCTTTTATGAATGTACATTTGACTAGAGCTGCTGCGGGTAATAGCGCCCTCTATAGGCACACCCCTCCACTGCGCGCGCATCATCCTCTCATGTTTACAAACAGGAAACCCATCTATAGGGCAGTCTACCTCTGCTCTAACGTAGCTAAAGCTGTACAAGGTGACTGATGACAACGTTGTGTTTTGTTTCCTTGCAGAGTTCTCTCTAATGGTGAAGGCATAGACAGCGCCCCCTAGACCTGCTCTGATGGAACAACACTCTGCTCACGTCATGATGACCTCCATTTTCATCCGAATTATGAAATGATTTTTATACAAACATACATAACGCTTCTCCTATGCAACACACCCACCGTCCATGATGATGATGATGATGATTGTGAATTGTTGTGTTCATGTCTTAAAATATGACTTTTGCTTACTGTAAAAAAAAAAGAAAAATAATCTACCAAGAACTTTCCAGGAACGGATGATACAAAAAAGAATAAATATTCTTTTGCTACGGTTTTATTGGAGTTTTTCCCCCCCATGCACGGCACATGACCGCGCGCGCACGCGCACGCACGCACGCACACACACACGCGCACACACACACACACACACACACACACACACACACACACACACACACACACACACACACACACACACACACACACACACACACACACACACACACACAGTGTATTTACTGAAATACTGTAAAATTCTGAGGTACTTTTACTTTACTGGAGTACGGTATTTTCAATTGTCTATACTTTTACTTCTACTCCACTACATCTCAGAGGCATTATTGTACTTTTACTCCACATTTTTTTTTTGAAAACTTTAGTTACTACTTTGCAGATATACATTATTACATTATAAGACAATTTAGCCATATTTTATACATAGGCTATTTGAAAATAGACGATCTACAAGCTCACAACGCGACACATTGTGAGCTTGTAGATCTGCTATTTTCAAACATTTTAGTACTTTTGGTACTTTAAATACATTTTGATACCAATACTTTTACTTTGTAATTTTCAATTCCGGACTTTTACTTGTAACAGAGTACTACAGTATTTAAACTTTTTTTTCACACACACACACACACACACACACACACACACACACACACACACACACACACACACACACACACACACACACACACACACACACACACACACACACACACACACACACACACACACACACACACACAAATTATTTTATTTGGATCTGCACAAAAGCGCAATACATGATAGATCCAAACATTGATCAGAAGAAGGAAGAAGGTTACATTATACGGGCAAACCAGATACAACTGCTGCACATGCTTAACACACAGAGGAAAAAAGATAACGAATTGATGACATACACAGAAATTCAACAGTTGTGTTTTTTTTCTTTTCTTCTTTTTTTTGCCACTCAAGGGTAAATGAAACATCGCCTTCTCCAGATAGACAGACTGCCCATAATAACTGAGACAGAACAGTATTTAGCCAACTTTTTTGCATTTGTCTTTTGCAATCCTCCTAATTGCATGCCGCGGAGCACATGTTTGTGGACGTGGCCCAGACTCCCAAACACAAGGATAATAAGTTGACAGTTATATCCCAAGGCCATAATATCCAAAGGCTGATATTTCATAAGTTTGGATGTAAAACAAATGTCCATATACAAATCAAATGGGCAGCCTATTTCGAAGATAGTAACGTTTTTTCTCATTTCATTAATGAACACAATATCTGGGGTATTTGGAATATCTTGCAATGAGTTGACATGTGTGTCATTGTGATCAAACCAGTCTAGTTTTACAGTGCTGTGTTTATACATTTTTGCTGTCCTTTCCTGTACTTCTCTGATTCTGTCTGAGACCAGATCCACCAGACGATCATGTCTGGCATTGTACAGTCCTTTATAGTGGCTGCAGCCATTTAAGATGTGTGCGACTGTCTCTTTGTCATGTGGTACTGGGTGTAGAATACAGTGTGGGTCATGTTCTGATGGATACCAGGTTGCCAATTTAAACTTGGTCGGCAGCACTTGTAGACGAGCTTTAATGGTGAAGATTAGAATGTCCTCACCAATAGTGTTATTTGAGAGGACAGAATGGGACACATTGGTTAAAATATTGGCACTCGGTTTACACATACATTTGAACTCAAAGGACACAGTGGAAATGTGCTTTTTTTGGCGTGTTTTATCCTTTTGACAGACCCCCAAAATGATATGTATTTGGCCGCGGACCCCCATCTCAAAATACTTAGTTCCAGGGATCCCGAGAAGCAAAGATTTGAGTTACTAATGTTCGCTTAAAAAATATAACGATTTTCAAAAATGTTAGATTTCTCAATAGCAGATCTACAAGCTCATAGCTCGGCACTCGATGCCGCGCTATCATTGATGTACAGTACCATGCATGTTCACATCATGTATACTTTACATTAAAATCCAAATATTGAATGTTTTAACATTTTGTACAAAATAGCCAATTTTACATCAAGGTGCCCAGATGTCCCTAGTGCCCACCTATCCTGTATCCTCTGTAAATAGCAGGTGGAATGGGCTCACAGATCAACACATTGTCAACAGACAACACTATAAATCTACCGTCATCAGTATGGCTAATACAGTGCAAATACATCATCCTATATTATGAACGCTGAATAAAAATGGCACTCCATCTGCAAAGTAGCCTATTTAAGCCAATACAACAATTAATCTAGCAGACAGTTGCAAAGTAAGCAAAACAAACAATGTAACTGATGATGTAACATTCCATGTAAGTGTCACAGCTTGCTCATGTGTTATATACTTCACACACATGATAGTCAGGGTCTAGCCCTGAAACATACAAGCGTCATGTGAACCATGGCTAGTCAGGGTCATGGATGGACATCCTTAGTATTGTAGTTTGATTTAGATTGTCAGAGGAAAACTATCTATATGCTCGTTAACTCCTGCAGAGCAGAGGTGGTCACTTTATTAACACCTTGTTATAAGTACCTGGCAGGCTTTCGTTTCATCTACAATGCCTAATGCAATGCAAACGGTGGTGAGGGGGGGGGGGGTGGTGGTGCTCATGTGTAACACCCCCGGGACTCGAACTCATGTTCCTGGACCCTGTGTGGGAAAGGGACACCTAAAGCCAAACATCTTAACCACTAGCCTAAGGGGGAACCTCCCATTGCCCCGGGGGGAGTTACCAGATATTGTTAGGCTTTTTGGTCTACATGCAGAGCCTCTAAGACAATGGTTCTCAAAGGGGGGTCCTTGGGTGGATACCAGGGGGTCCCCAGCAAAATGTCACAATCGTCACAAAATGTCACAATCATTTTAACCACTTTTTAACCATATTTTGTACTTTGGCAATTAAAAAATAGCAGATATACAAGCTCATGAGCTTGTAGATCTGCTATTTTGGAAAAATCCCTGGCATAAAATATTTTTTATATCGGGGGTCCGCAGCCAAATCATTTTGGGGGTCCTTGACATGAATAAGTTTGAGAACCACCGCTCTAAAGCCACTCTGCTACGCCTGCATCTCCCCTGAATGACCACCAGATGGCGACAAAGCCCATTGACTGCTGGCCAGTGGACAGATGAAGCCTCCAAACATCAATGGGAGGCATTTTACCATCACACACTCACTCACTACATTGCTTTTGTTTGTTTCCTTGAACTTTTCAGTTGTTCAGCGAGATGCAGCCTATGAGAAGAGCTATAGGCCTATACCTAAACATAGATGCAACAAGGGAAACCCTTGGATAGATTGTAGAAAAGCTTTGGTCTGTGACTCTATATGGCAGGGGTCTTCAATGTTTTTCAGGCCAAGGACTCCCTAGCTGAGAAAGAGATGAAGCAGAGACACCCCCCCCCCCACACACACACATACATTGTATACAATTGTGTTGCTGATTAAAAATGTTCATAAATGTCATAGATAGCTTCATAGACTTGTTTGACAGCCCTATCATCAGTATGTTGGATTCATATAATGTGTATTTTTTCAGACATTTAACAACTTAAAACCGTCAATACTTGAATAACCTGACCTTTTACTAACTCTGTAACTCTGAGAGAGTACAAATGTGTTAAATGAACACTGAGGATTTCACAGTGTATAGGTTGGGGCCACAGCCCCTGAGCCAATAATTTGATGACAGGGCGGCTGGTCAGTAGGAGACTCAATTGAGTCTATACTGACTCCTACTGACTTTCATTCTCAATTATTGTACGTGTGTATGTGTGTGTCATTGATAGAAAATACGATTTTTTTTGGGCAAACTATTCCTTTAAGTATAGTACTTGAGTAAATGTACTTAGTTACTTTCCACCACTGTTAATAGCCCTTGTCCGGACAGGTCACTGTACCTCGCTGAGACAAAATGAGAGACAAGACAGGTCGGTCACCACAGCCTAAAGCCACCCATCTCTCTCTCTCTCTCTCTCTCTCTCTCTCTCTCTCTCTCTCTCTCTCCCTTGTAAGAGAAAATTAGCAAATGTAAATGAATAAATGATTGGGCCGGCGGTAACCGTATAGCCAGGCGGTAGAGAGGTATCATGACATCACCGGGTAGGTTGATCCGGTGTCCATGCACTGCATGCACTGTGTTTTGTTTTGCACGCTGACCCGCGTCCAGAATGATAGAGTTTCTCCCTCTCTCTCTCTCTCTCTCTCTCTCTCTCTCTCTCTCTGCTGGAGTCCAAGTTCAAGAAGAGAGAGAGAGAGAGAGAGAGAGAACCCTCCAGGAAAGCGGACGTGGAGGGGTATACCTGAGACCAGTGGTGGAAAGTAACTAAGTAAATTTACTTAAGTACTGTACTTCAGTACATTTTGAATTCCGGACTTATACTTGTGACAAGAGTATTTCTACATTGCAGTATTGATACTTTAGTATTGATAAACTTTTCATTAATGGATTTGCACATTGAGGCTCAATTAAGAAATATCTTATTTAATGATTAGACCAGAACGCTTATGCCAGAGTTTTTTCAGAACAGTCTGTAGCCTCTGCCAGGGTTTTGAACGATTTTGGTACCTTTTCGCATAGCCACAGAATATTTTTCTCCAGTATGATTGATCCCAGATAATTTCTAATCACAGATGAGATTCAGGTGTGGTTTCACAAATGTCAACGAGGTCATTATGACCTTGTTGTCATGTGTTGTTTGATGTTTGAAAATAGCTGAAGTGAATTGTTTGTCCGTTTGAATTTTAACATTGAAGTGGATGGAGCAGCAAATCTTTGGAAATTGTTATCTCCTTATTCGTTTGGAATATCGAAAGAGTGTCTATACTAAATAATTAGAGAATCTTTTTAGAAATTTTTTTTTTTGAAAAAAGTTTTTTTTTAGTTTATTTTTCATGGCGTTTTTAAACGTCTTTGGCAGGCAATAGCTGAATTCCCAAAGACGTTTATAAACGTCTTTGGCAGGCAATAGCTGAATTCCCAAAGACGTTTATAAACGTCTTTGGCAGTTATTGTGTTAAAATAAATTAAAAAAATTGCTGTGCTCAAAAACACAATAGTTAAGTGCTGATGAGCCGTCAAGGCAAATCACACGTTTTTTTAAACAATGTTCACCCGAGGTGAACTTTATCCACCGTGCAGGCCTACCCTGCACCTTGGTGACATGGTGACAGAGCAGCACTAATACCCGCAGGGCACCATGAAGTGCCCGCGGCACGCTCGCTCGCCAGCTGGCGCGCGCTGGAGGCTATAGAGCAGGGGGTGGCCAACTTTGACGATGGAGAGGGCCACTATGTTTCCACACTCACTCCAGAGGGCCACTATGTTTCCACACTCACTCCAGAGCAGTGGTGGAAAGTAACTAAGTACATTTACTTAAGTACTGTACTTAAGTAAAATGTTGAGGTATTTGTACTTTACTTGAGTATTTCCAATTTCCAATACTTTTACTTCTACTCCACTACATTTCAGAGGCAAATATTGTACTTTTACTCCACAAAACTTTAGTTACTAGTTACTTTTCAGATATAAATTATGATATAATGAAACATACCTTAATCAGTTTAACCCTATTTTATACCTAGGCTATTTGAAAATAGCCGATCTACAAGCTCACAACGCGTCGCATCGCAACGCGTTGTGAGCTTGTAGATCTGCTATTTTCAAATATTTAGTACTTTTACTTTTGGTACTTTAAGTACATTTTGATGCCAATACTTTTGTACTTTTACTCAAGTAAATTTTGAATTCTAGACTTTTACTTGTAACAGAGTATTTTTATATTGCAGTATTGGTACTTTTACTTAAGTAAAGAATTTGAGTACTTTTTCCACCACTGGCCACTATATTTCCATCACTCACTCCAGAGGGCCACTATATTTCCACACTCACTCCAGAGGGCCACTATATTTCCACACTCCCTCCAGAGGGCCACTATATTTCCACACTCCCTCCAGAGGGCCACTATATTTCCACACTCCCTCCAGAGGGCCACTATATTTCCACACTCACTCCAGAGGGCCACTATATTTCCATCACTCACTCCAGAGGGCCACATTGCAGATATACTGTCTCTCCGTATTTTAACTTTTGTGTCTCACAAAATTAGCAAAAATAGCTGATCTACAAGCTCAAAACGCGTCGCACGACGCGTTTTGAGCTTGTAGATCAGCTATTTTTGCTATTTTTTAATTGGAATCCAGATTTTTTTGTGCTAATTTCAAATGCATTTAGTTATACTTATAGTAACTTTACGAACTTAAATACATTGTAAAACAATACATTGTAAAATACATTGGACATAAAAAAAAACAATAGAGTTTTAAGCTACTAATATAGACTAAAGTATTTAAAGCAGGTCATGTTTGCATGTATCAGTATTCCGCTATTAACCTGCAGGCCGCATTAAGTGAAGGTGGGGGCCGCCTGTGGCCCCCCGGGGCCGCCAGTTGCCCATGTCTGCTATAGAGCCACCTGTAATATACTCACGGCTGCTGCTGTTGTCGCCTTTGCACGCCCAGCGTGCACACAGCAGGTGTCAAACCCATTGAGACCTGAGGCCTGATTCTACAAAGGCCTTCTAAATCAGTAGTTCTTAAACCTTTTCATGCCACAAGGACCCCCAAGATGATCTGTATTTGGCCGCGGACCCCTCCACCTGAAAAGGTTTCGTGCCAGGGACCCCCAGAAGAGAAGATTTGTGTTAAAATGTCTTATGTTATTCAAGATTTTTTACAAAAATGTTCAAAAATAGCAGATGTACAAGCTTCTGAAAAAACGTATGTTGCTATACAGTTCAAATCTAAAATGCCACAGATGCTTTCCCGGTTTTAATGGGTTAACTTTGTGAGTGTACAAATGGACCCAAAGGGTCCCACAGACTCCCAGGGCCTAAAGAGTCCATTTTTATTCTGTTACACATTGGCAGAAGCTGCTTTGTTTCTACTTGTGCATACTGCTTTCGATAAACTGAGCCAAGGGTTTGCACATTTGATGATGGAGAGGGGGCCACTATATTTCCACACTCACTCCAGAGGGCCACATTGCACATACTGTCTCTCCGTATTTTAACTTTTTTCGCCATTCTATGTCACACAAAAGTAGCAAAAATAGCCGATCTACAAGGTCAAAACGCGTCGCAGTGCTAGAATTAAAACTCAAAAAGAAGCAAGTAGTTGTGCTACACACAAAAGTAGCAAAAATAGCTGATCTACAAGCTCAAAACGCGTCGCACTGCGACGCGTTTTGAGCTTGTAGATCAGCTATTTTTACTTTACAATAGGGTCCTTGCTTCACAACACAATAATTGTCTGTTACAAAATGTTGACTTTCACAGCTGTAATGTGTCACTCTGATGTACTCTGAGGTCACAATGAAACGTACATAAAACAATCCACTGCAATGCCATGTCAACTTTTAAAATGAGCCTCTCCTGTCCGTACCGAACTTGGCACAGACACTGTTCAGGGTTCTGCCATGAGAATAGTCGCATCAAAAACCCTAAATTGCGCACAACGGGGCGCTACAGCAGTGTTACAGCAGTGTTTAGTATGCAATATATTTAACGTGCAATATACAGTAGGAATAGATGCAAATCTAGTGTCATAAATATGGACTGTTTCACGGTTATTTAAACATTTGAGTATATACAGTACAGATGGAATACGGAATGCAGGTATCTAGTCAAATGGTACATTTTGATTACTATTAATTGGAGTTGAGTTAAATTAATTTCCCTCAAAACCATTAACATCATGATGCTGCCTTTTAGAATTTAGATTTTATTTTTTCGCTTCGCACCGCGTTTCGAGCTTGTAGATCTGCTACTTTTGATGCTTTTTTTGTGACGCTGCAGAATGATCAAGTAGGGCGTTAATTTTACGAAAAACACAAAAGGTTGAAATATGGAGATACGAGGCAAATATTGTACTTTTACTCCACTACAATTATTTGAAAACTTTAGTTACTAGTTACCTTGCAGATAAAAACTACTACATTATAAAACATACATTAACCACTTCAGTCCTATTCTATACATAGGCTATTTGAAAATAGCCGATCTACAAGCTCGCAACGCGTCGCAACGCGTCGCAACGCGTCGCAACGCGTCGCAACGCGTCGCAACGCGGCGCGTTGTGAGCTTGTAGTTCTGCTATTTTCAAACATGTTAGTACTTTTACTTTTGGTACATAAAGTATATTTTGATGCCAATACTTTTGTACTTTTACTCAAGTAACATTTTGAACACAGGCCTTTTACTTGTAACAGAGTATTTCTACATTGCAGTATTGATACTTTTACTTAAGTAGGACATGCGAGTACTTATTCCACCACTGGTGTACAGTCATTGTGCTGTTTAGAGAGATGGCTGTGTACAGTAGATTGTTCAGAGAGATGGCTGTGTACAGTAGATTGTTTAAAGAGATGGCCGTGTACAGTAGATTGTTCAGAGAGATGGCTGTGTACAGTAGATTGTTTAGAGAGATGGCTGTGTACAGTAGATTGTTCAGAGAGATGGCTGTGTACAGTAGATTGTTCAGAGAGATGGCTGTGTACAGTAGATTGTTCAGAGAGATGGCTGTGTACAGTAGATTGTTTAGAGAGATGGCTGTGTACAGTAGATTGTTCAGAGAGATGGCTGTGTACAGTAGATTGTTTAAAGAGATGGCCGTGTACAGTAGATTGTTTAGAGAGATGGCTGTGTACAGTAGATTGTTTAGAGAGATGGCTGTGTACAGTAGATTGTTTAGAGAGATGGCTGTGTACAGTAGATTGTTCAGAGAGATGGCTGTGTACAGTAGATTGTTCAGAGAGATGGCTGTGTACAGTAGATTGTTTAGAGAGATGGCTGCGTACAGTAGATTTTTTTAGAGAGATGGCTGTGTACAGTAGATTGTTTAGAGAGATGGCTGTGTACAGTAGATTGTTTAGAGAGATGGCTGTGTACAGTAGATTGTTTAGAGAGATGGCTGTGTACAGTAGATTGTTCAGAGAGATGGCTGTGTACAGTAGATTGTTCAGAGAGATGGCTGTGTACAGTAGATTGTTCAGAGAGATGGCTGCGTACAGTAGATTTTTTTAGAGAGATGGCTGTGTACAGTAGATTGTTCAGAGAGATGGCTGCGTACAGTAGATTTTTTTAGAGAGATGGCTGCATACAGTAGATTTTTTTAGAGAGATGGCTGTGTACAGTAGATGAGATGGCTGCATACAGTAGATTGTTTAGAGAGATGGCTGTGTACAGTAGATTGCTGTGTACAGTAGATTGCTGTGTCCAGCGGTCTCCATGTCTCTCCCTATAGCTGTGGGGATTTACAAGGGTATATCCCACAAACAGTGTCACGTTACAGGTGACACCGTGGCTCATGTGGCCACCGTGGAGGACATGTTGTCATGACAGAGGAGAAGAGGCCATACAAATAAACCATTCCAAAAGGAACCCAACGGTCAACAGTGGTCATTTATTTATTTATTCATGGAAGAGTTTTTTCATTCGAGGTCCACGTTCGCCTTAGTTTCATAGACTTTGAATGATTGATTGATTGATTTATTGACAACTAGCATATGTACAAACAAAAACATGCACATAGTCAAAGGCAGAGGTCTTCAACAGGGGGTCCGGGACCCCTAGGGGGTCCTCAGAGTTACTACAGGGGGTCTGCCAAATCTTTGTGGGATATGATTTTTTTAAATTTTATATTAACCACTTGAACCCTAGCATCCCTTTTCTGAGGAAAACTTTAGCCAAAAATAGCAGCTGCGAGGCGCTGTGAGCTTGTAGATCGGCTATTTTTGGTAAAGAGGTATAGGTGTAGAGGGTAAAAAGAGCAGACCAAGTAAACAAAAAAAAGTTTCATCTGAAACACAATTTTATACAATATAGTGGGGGTCCCTGCTTCATCTCTCTCTCAGCTAGGGGGTCCTTGGCCTGAAAACGTTGAAGACCCCTGGTCAAAGGGATGGCACAAGAAGGCCCAGAGGCTTATTTCCATTGCGGTCCCATAAATACAGTTAAAACATAAAATACATAAGTAAAATCAGGACCATGTGGTATTTAAAAAAACTCTTTAGGTAGGACTTAAAACTAGAGGTAGACCTAATCAATTTTGTGACTGTTGGCAACCCATTCCATGTGATAGCTGCAGAATACAAAAAAAAGAGACCTTTCCAATACTGCTTTTGACTTTACATGGAACAAAATTTGTGGCGCTGCCCCTAGTGGAGTATCTATGCACATCACAAATCCTTGAAAAGCATTTGCTCAAATACTTTGGTGCCTTATTACGTACAATCCTGTGAAACCGTGCACATTTTCATGAACGACACTCTCCGTTTCACTCTAAGCCAACCAAGGCTATACTAAAATGAGACGGGAGGAGATGAGCTCTGGGGTGGAGATTGTGGATCAACCTGACTATAGTTTGTTTGAGAGACCTGGTTGCTTGTGTCTCTCGCAAAATCTGGCAACACAGCAGGTGCATGCTGCTGAGGCGCATGCACGCAGCACTGCGGCTCACTGCACACACCTACCTCACAAAGCCCTATTGTCAAAGCAAGCAGCAGTGATGATAAAATAACCTTCATTGAAACGCGCCGCAGTCAGTGAACTGACTCTCTCAGGAATAATGTTTAATGACCCTGTAGGTCTGCGTTTGTGGTGTCAGAACCCAGTGAAGGGCGGGGGAATGTCCTCAGGACCGGAACATATGGTTCACAACAACAACACAACAGGACATCAGGACACCTGCATCTCCCTCACTCACTCTCTGACAGTGGTGGAAGAAGTACTCAGATGTTTTACTCAAGTAAAAGTAGCAATACCGCAATGTAAAAAATACTCTGCTACTAAGTAAAAGGCCTGTGTTCAAAATGTTACTTGAGTAAAAGTACAAAAGTATTGGCATCAAAATATACTTAAAGTACCAAAAGTAAAAGTACTAAAATGTTTGAAAATATGATTTATATCTACAAAGTAGCTAACTAGTAACTAAAGTTTTCAAATAATTGTAGTGGAGTAAAAGTACAATATTTTCCTCAGAAATGTAGTGGAGTAGAAGTATACAAAATGTAAATAATCCAGTAAAGTAGAAATACCTCAACATTTTACCTTAAGTACAGTACTTGAGTAAATGTACTTAGTTATTTTACACCACTGTTCTCTGACTACTACAACACAATCCCAAGTGCTCATTTATCCAAATGTAAGTAAATCTGTTTGGTTCCGTTCGTAGCACTCTCAGAGTGGATTATACTGTGCTCACACAGACAGACAGGCAGTTCAGACACAGATAGTTCAGACACAGATAGTTCAGACAGACAGACAGACAGACAGACAGACAGACAGACAGATTAGACAGATTAAGTCATCAGACAATTAGTCAAAGCACCGCGGCTGCAACTTGAAGAGGTTCTCCTGTTGGTTGGCCCAGCGGTTCCATACAGTGGCCAATGGAGGCACATGAGAAGATGACCCAACACCCCACAACAATTCATCATGCAAGCACTGCTGCAAGTCAACGAGTACTCAAGTAAAAGTACCACAATATGAAAAAAACGTGCTGTGACAAGTTGGCTAAAAGGCCTGTATTCAAATTTTACTTAAATGAAAGTAAAAGTGCAAATGATGAATCATTGGCACCAAAACATACTTACAGTAAAGTCAAAGAACTCAAATAAGAATAGCAGATCTACAAGCTCACAACACGTCGCGTCGGCTATTTTCGATAAGTTGAAGTATAAACTAGGGCTTAAGTGTATGTTTTGCAATAATACAAAAAAATCTGCAAAGTAACGAGTAACAAAAGCTGATAAATAATTGCAGTTGGAGCTAAAAGTATATATAATCTATTTGCCTCTGGAGGTGTAGCAGAATGTAGATGTATCAACTACGGAAATACCGAAGTACCAGTAGTAATCTAGTAGATGTACTTAGTTACTCTACACCGTGGCATCCGAACAGCACAACAACATCTATCATGCGAGTCAGGAGCTGGCAGGGCTCGGATCACACATCCAGCGGCGTATGGCGTGACCTCACCTCCCTGTGGTACACAGTGCCACCTCACTTCCTCTGGTCACGGCCCGTGCCAGTTGGAATGCCGCGCAGGACCGCAGCGCACGGCACGCCACCAGCCACGCGCACGGGACGCACCGCACGGGACCTGACCAATCAACAGTGGTGGAAGAAGTACTCGGTAGCAATACTACAATATAAAAAGACTCTTGTTACAAGTAAAAGCCCTGTGTTCAAAATGTTACTTGAGTAAAAGTACAAGAGTATTGGCATCAAAATATACTTAAAAGTACCAAAAGTACTAATGTTTGAAAATAGCAGATCTACAAGCTCACAACGCGTCGCAATGCGACGCGTTGTGAGCTTGTAGATCGGCTATTTTCAAATAGCCTATGTATAAAATAGGGCTAACGTGGTTAATGTATGTTTTATAATATAGCAATTTATTTCTGTAAAGTAACTAGTAATTAAAGTTTTCAAATTATTATAGTGGAGTAAAAGTACAATATTTGCCTCTGAGATGTAGTGGAGTAGAAGTAAAGGTATTCAAGTGAAGTAAAAAGTTACTCAAAATTGTACTTAAGTAAAACAGTACTTAAGTACATGCACTTAGTTACTTTCCACCACTGCCAATCATAACACTGGATCACGTTAGACTAGACTGGCACGTGTGACATCATGTCCTGTCCTGTGTAATGGGCACGGCTGGACAGTCACACCAAACCGGATCCTGTCTGTCTCCACTGAGGTGGTGAGACTTCAAAGATAGTTCCACCAGTTCTCAAACATTTTCGTGCCAAGGATCCCCAAAATGATATGCATTTTGTTTTCTGCCGCGGACCCCCCCCCCCCCCCCCCCAGAAGAGAAGATTTATGTTAAAAAAAAAATCTAAATTATGCAAAAGTTTTCAAACACTTTCAAGATTTTTCAAAAATGTTCAAAAGTAGCAAGCTCGTATATCTGCTATTTTTGGGAACCGCTGTTCTAAAACCAATGTTCTAATCCAATCCAATCCACTTTATTTATAAAGCACATTTTACAACGCAATGTTTCCACGCACAGAACATCTAAAAGCGAAATACACTGTACACAAGCTAAAACACAGAAAAACAGCAGCAAAAACACAGTAAAATAAGAAACAAAATAAACAACACTATAGTATACAAGACGCAGCAGCGTCAGTAGACAGTGAAACTAAACATAGACCACAGAACTCTAATACGGGATAAAAAGCCAAGTTCTAAATCCTAAGAGTTTTCTGAAAAAAACGTATGTTGCTATACGGCTAAAATCTAAAATGACACAGATACTTTCCTGGTTTTAATGGGTTGTATTAAAACCGGAAACGCATCTGTGTAACCACTTAAACTATCATTTTATACTTTGGCTATTAAAAAATAGCATATATATATATATATATAGATCAGCTATTTTTGAAAAATCGTGAAAATGTGTGCAAATCTTTTAATGTGTATATATTTTAAAGCAAACATTTTTAACTCAAATCTTTGCTTCTGGGGGGTCCCTGTAACAAAATATTTTCAGATGTGGGTCCACGGCCATGCAAATACATATAATTTTGGAGGTCCTTAACATGAAAAAGTTTTAGCACCACTGATATAGCAACAATAGTTTTTCAGAAAAAATTAAGACATTTGTTGAGACATTTGACAGTTACAAATGTTCGCTTTAAAAAATATACATATTCAAAGATTTGCACACATTTTCAAGATTTTTCAAAAATAGCAGATCTGCAAGCTCATAGTGCGGCACTCGGTGCCGCGCTATGAGCTTGTATATCTGCTATTTTTGAAAAGCCAAAGAAATCTAAAATGACAGATGCGTTCCCGGTTTTTGATGGGGTTTAAACCAACCTGCCCGTGCTCCTGTCCCCACTGAGATGGTGACACAAGTGACAACAAGGCCCCTGAATGACGCTGGCCCCTGTTAGCCACGCTGATGGTAGGCCTACTGCATGAGCGGAGCCAAGGTTCTAAACAGAAGATCTGGGACACAAGATTGTCTCTGTCTGTCTGAGCCCAATCTGAACTCATGCTGTCTGACACATCTGCTTAAATGCATCCTTCTCTTCTATTCTCTCGCTCCATTGTCAAAGGAGTAGTTCACCCAAAAAATGGCTTCTTTTCGATCAATTACACACCCCATGAAGCCTTGAATTCATGGAGATCTTTTTTGTGTTTGTCGCATTCCTAAGCCAATGATTTGATGACCGGTGGAGTCTATCGAGTAAGAGACTCAAAGAGTCTCCTACTGAGCAGTCACCCGGTCATCGAATTATTGGCTTAGGAATGCGACAAAGACTTGTACTTTTACTCAAGTAACATTTTGAACACAGGCCTTTTATTTGTAACAGAGTACTCCTACATTGTGGTATTGACACTTTTACTTAAGTAAAAAATGTCAGTACTTTTTCCACCACTGTTATGTCTATATATCTATACATATGGCCCCCAATAAGGGCCCCGAAATTGGCCCCATCCATGCTTGTGTCACAAATGTCCTGATGTCCTGCACTATAGCTGACTTCAAACTATATGAGCATTAGGCTTTATTAAAGTCACTGAAACATACAGGACGTCCACTGCTTCTCAGACTGTCATTGTGTGCATCACTCACCTCAAATGTGACAATATGAGGGAGGGAGGGGATTTCTCTTTTTTTGCATAGGCACAAATTTGTGTCTCTTTTGGCATTGCAGTCTGTAAGGAGATATCTTTATGGAGGGGGGGGAGAGAGAGAGAGGGCATTTTACTGTATTATATAATTCCAGAGGGGAGGGAGAGAGGGAGGGAGGGAGGGAGGGCTGGGTTTGACACAAGGGGGGGAGGGGAGGGTGCAGAGAGAGAGAGAGAGAGAGAGAGAGAGAGAGAGAGAGAGAGAGAGAGAGAGAGAGAGAGAGAGCGAGAGAGAGAGGGGGGGTCTAATGCACTTATCACTTAATTTGCTATTTACAAGGGCGTTCCAGATGTCTGTGGTCCGGTCTCTCTGCATGCCCCGGGCGTTATAAATAGTAAAGGTTAATTAGTTAGCCAAGAAACTCGATCAGGGGCGGGCAGTTTTTTTTAGAATTTGATCCATAGACAGGTAACTCAAGCAGCAATCCCCCATTGTCACCGACAATCGGACCTATATAAATCCTCCCTGGGACACACAGCAGCCACCACATAGCCTTAGACTTTACTCTGGGAATCACCGACCGACCGGATCATCCACCCAACCTCAACCACTGGTGAGTTTTTTGCCTCTCTGTTCCATCAATGCACATTTGGGAGTTAGACTCTCAGGTGCATTGGATACTTTTTTATGATGATGGCACTTTGACTGAAAGAAACTTCTGCTTTTTCTGAAAAATGACAATTATAGAGGATAACTTGTCTGGATAAAAACACTGGGTAGGCTAAATATAATTATAATGTTATATAATTGTCATTTTATGTTGCATCTTATGATGCACTTTGACTGAAAGAAACTTCTGCTTTTTCGTGTGTTTGTATTCTCTTTGGAGGAAAAAAACTACTTTGACAATGTCTGTCTGCCTCTTGTGATTATGTTTATTTAACATATACAATTCAGCTCAAATGAGCTTTCTTGGCATGAGAAAACATACGTTTACATTGCCAAAGCAAGTGTCAAAATATAATAAAAACAGTTTAAGAAAATGGGTATACAGTACACACAAAAATCGTCAGAGTTAATCGAACTCTGAGAGTGTACAAATGGAACCAAATGGACCTCTCCATTTGTACACTCTCAGAGTTAAAATGGATAGATTAACACTGAGGATTTTACTGGTTGCAGGTTAAAATATCCTAAATAAGGATAGAGCTGAATGCAGGCTATAATATTCCATGCCAGGTGAAAGAAAGAAATTACACGCTGCCTGCGCTTGCCTTTGCGCGTCAAAGACAAGTTGACTTTGCGTAAAAAGATGTGAAAACAGACTGGAATGAATGAGCCTATATGAAGCCAGAATGTCCACGTTCAGGCTGACCTTCAGCCAGGGGGGAAAAAAGAACTATAGTCTACTTTAAAGTGACAATTACAGACGAATGAATTGCAATGAAATGATCATGATGTATGGTTTTACGCAGGTATAGAGGCAGTTACGCAGCCCTAAATATTTGCGTGTCACCTAAAAGAATCAGCTTTATTGTCACATCACAGGTTTACGAGTGTATAAAGAAAAAAATATACAACATTTGTAGTTTTCAGGAAAGGGAGGAAGAATATAGATAAGAACAAACAAGAAAAAAACAAGGATAAAAAACTGTTTAGATATTCAAATATTCCTATTTGCACTAATTAGGAATATTTGAATATCTGCAGGAATATCTGCAGGAATATCATATATTTTCACTCCACTCTGTGGAGTGAAAATATATGATATACCTGCAGACTTTTGCCACTGTATTGTACCTGCCTGTGTGTGTGTTGATATTTGAATATCTAAATATTTGAATATATTTAGATATTCAAATATATCTAAAAGTGTGCAGGTAGCCTATATCATTATATTTTCACTCCATTCAGTGGAGTGACAATATAACGATATACCTGCACACTTTTGCCAGTGTATCGTACCTGCCTCTGTGTGTTAATATTTGAAATATTTGAATATATTTAGATATTCAAATATATCAAAAAGTGTGCAGGTATATCATTATATTTTCACTCCACTCCGTGGAGTGAAAATATAATGATATACCTGCACACACTTTTTGTATTGTATACCTGCCTGTCTGTGTGTGTGTGTTAATAATTCACAATGGTCGTTCCCTCTTCCAACAGTATTAAAATGTCCCTCTCATCCATCCTGTCCGCGGATGCCATCGCCAGTGCTATCAAGGACTGCCAAGGTATCGTCTGACACCGATGGCATTATTGCTTCTTCATTACTTTTTGTCATTACAGTATAGAAACGGGAGTCCGTCTGGGCAAGCCACCTCTCCAGGCTATCCCATAGCCTCTATAGGATATTCATTGCAGTATTAATAGAATAGGTAACATTAAAATATTGTACAGTCAGTGATATAGCAGAAACGTTAAGTTGGGGCTGCCAAAAAGTTGGAGCAGCTTTTTAATGCGCATGTATATTTAATACGGGGGAAAACTCGAACAAGACTCAAGAGGTATAGCCTACTCCGATTTTTAATTCATTAAAAGCAGTGTAGAAATAATACTCTGTAAGTAAATGTCCTGTATTCAAACATTTACTGGAGTAAAATTACCATATTGGCATAAAAAAAAACAAAGTAGCACCAAAAGTAAAAGTTCTTTCTAAAGTTTAAAAAAAAAATGTCAAAAATCGGTCCACATTAAGAGCAAAACCGAGAGCTTGTAGACCTGCTATTTTAGAATGGATGAAGTATAAGGCATGGAGCTGTTCTGGTTAATGCATGTTTTGTAAGAATCAAGAGTGTAGAGTAGAAGTATAAAGCACTGAGTCCATTGACCATCATACTGGACCGATTTTGCCTGCAGGCAAAAATTGTACTTGGGTGCAGTACTTGAGTAAATGTACTTATAGTCACTTTCCACCAAGGGTAGGGGTCAGCTACAGTAGCATTCATCTCTGTCAAACAAAGCAAACTACATGCTGTTTTTCATCTTCTGACCTCTCCTCTCCTCTCCTCTCCTCTCCTCTCCTCTAGCACCGGACTCTTTCGTCTGTAAGAAGTTCTTCGAGACGTGTGGTCTCACCAAGAAAAGCCCCGGCGACATTAAGAACGTCTTCGGTATCCTAGACAACGATGGCAGCGGCTTCATCGAAGAGGAGGAGCTCAAGTGAGTTTGGGGAACGAACGCTATAAGTCAGATCCCGAAACTCACATTTCTGCCTCCTCCTATTACGGTGAAATCGGTGACCTGCTGAAATATGTGACCATCTTGTGGGCTCTGTCTGGGCATATGAGTTCTGTGCAGGGTGTTCTCAGCTGTGCAGTAGAACACTGGTTTAAAACATTGTCATGGCAAGGACCCCCAAATGAACTGTATTTGGCAGAGGACCCCCATCTGAAAATAATCTGTGCCAGGCACTTTTTTTTTTTTCTCCAAATGTTTAAAGTGTTTAGCCAATGGTTAACCTTATAGGTTTAAAGTGGTTTTGATGCTATAGTAACTCATTTGGCTGGGGGCCCCCTGGCCCCCGGACCCCACTTTGAGAAGCACTGCAGTAGGACCCCATTCAGCAGAAAAACCTGATAATCTTGAGTCTATGATGTCTTAGCAAGACACTTGAAATCCAAAAATCTGATCTACCCGAAACTTTTATCACACATTTGATTCTCAAACGGTGTGCCGCGAAGGGGCGCCAAGTGTCGACGAACGACGCAGCGCGCAACTAAAGTGACGACAAAACAAAACCCCCCAAAAAACAGCGTCGCATCACATACTGTACCTCTGAAAAAATGAAAGGTTGCAGATGCTTCATAAAATGTCACATTAGCCTATCATCTCTGTTGGATGGAAACCTCATTATATCCAAAACTGTTACTTTTTAGGATTCAAATTCAAAAACAGCAAAAGTAGGCTGTTGTGATGCTTTTGTGTGACGCTGTAGTTATGATCAAGTAGGGCATTAATTTACGATAAAACACAAAACAGTTCAAATATGGAGATAAAGAGGTTTCTGCCCCGACAGCAGCGATATAACTGATTGGTTGGGAAGACGAGGGTAAGCTCCGCTACCACGGAGATACGTGAGACCACGTTCACTTTCCTCGTTTACATTTTGTGGAGAGGCTGTGGGTGATGGAGACACAGACAGTATGAATGATCAGAGCTCAGAACATAGTGAGACAGGTAGCGACAGAGACAATATTATACAACTAAACTAAAAGCTATCAGTACTTTGCACACACTCATTTCCAGTGGTGGGAGAAGAGCAATAGTAATTAATTCAAATAGCCTATGTATAAAATAGGGCTAAAGTCGTGAATGTATGTTTTATAATATAATCATTTATATCGGCAAAGTAACTAAACATTTCTGATAATTGTAGTGGAGTAAAAGTACAATATTTGCCTCTGAGATGTAATGGAGTAGAAGCAAAAAGTACAGCATTTTGAGCAAATGCCCTTAGTTACTTTACACCACTGCTCATTTCCCAATAGAGGCAAATTCTTTATCCTAAAATAAATAACCCCTTTAATCACTTTCAACCTGGCGTCTCCTGTTTAAGGCATGTCATTATAAGTGAAAATCTTAAATCAAATATCTTTTCTTACACACAATATTCCGAAATAGCTAGAATAGCCAATCTACAAGCTCACATCACGCCACATCGCATCACGATGTGTGCTTGTAGATCAGCTATTTTCACTATGAATACAGGTGTGTACCGGTTTGTAAAACACTGCTCTAAACAACGCAGAGACCAAAAGTGATTTCACTTCAAGGAGGCATCCATCATCACAAAATGCTCCAAAATGTCACTGTTGTTGCCGAAACACGACTCCAATCTCCCGGACCTTGTAGATCGGCTATTTTTGGCAGAGATATTTGGCGTAGAGACGGAAAAAGCGGTCCAAGTACAGAGCCAACACAGGTCCGGACGGTTTACGATTGAGTCAGACAGAGTTTATAAGCGGTTAAACAGCCCTGGTTGGCAACCCCGGCCTGGTGGAGATATGCGCTCCGAGGAGTGTATACTTTTCTAGTGGATCAGTTTGTCCTAGGACAGTGGTTCTTAAAGTGGGATCCTTGGGGGGGTTCCAGGGGGTCCCCAGCACAAGTAATTAATTCCAGCATCACAATCATCTTACCCACTTTATCCATTTATACATTGTCTACTGGATATCCAAAAATATTAGAAAAATATTGAAAATGTTTGCAACATTTTTTACTTCTGGGGGGTCCCTGGCACAAACTCATTTCAGATGGGGGTCCGCAGCAAAATACATATCAATTTGGGGGCAATGGGGGTCCTTGACACGAAAAAGTTTGAGAACTAACTGTCCCAGGATCTTCAGGGTGTGTGTGGTGTGTTACTGTACCTGTAACCGTAACCAGGGTCTTCATAGTGTGGGTGTTTTTCTGTACCCTCTCTATAGGTTCTTCCTGCAGAGGTTCGTCCCCGGGGCTCGTGTTCTGACCGACAAAGAGACGAAGGCCTTCATGTGCGCCGCCGATGATGACAGCGACGGCAAGATTGGAGTAGAAGGTCAGAGACTTTACACACAGCGTTCATTTAAAAGGGCCATGATGAAACCCTATATACTCTAGGATTACTTTGTAGTTTGTTTTCCACTTCAGGTTAAAAAACTACAGCAGGATAAAACATGGCAGAGTGCATGAGACTGACCTTATAATATACGTGATACGGCTGCAGCTATAATCATATTAATAATGGGGTGTTAGATTTATTGTGCTACTGTTGACTGCTGTCTGTGTTTACACATTGACACACACACACACACACATGGCTCTGGACACACCTAGATCCCACAGACACATTATTAATTTGATTAGCTGCAGCTGTGTGTCGCTTACTAGTCTGCCATGTTTGTAGTTTTTAACCTGAACTGGAAAACAGAACCAGCTCATAGGTTTCATTGCTCCTTTGACTCAGAGAGGGAAAACAAAAACGGAC
>NC_137615.1:7676452-7738952 GCF_963280865.1 Gymnoscopelus braueri
CGACGCGCGCGGCCCTAAACAGCGCCATCAGGAAGGCGAAAAAGGCCTACACAAAAAAGATGCAAGACAAACTCAGCAATGGCGACATCAGGAGCACATGGCAGGCGGTACACACCTTGACAGACTGCAAAACAAGAACCAGAAGCGAGGTGAACCCGCCTGCCTCCCTCCCCAACGAACTGAACACTTTCTACGGCCGGTTTGAGATCAGCTCCAACCGCGGCAGCCAAGCGGGGCCATCAGCAGCACCAGCAGAGGAGAACCCTCTAACCATCTCGGAGAGAGAAGTGCGTACAGCCTTCACACGGGTCAACATCCACAAGGCAGCCGGACCTGATGGGATTCCAGGCCGGGTCCTTAAGACATGTGCAGACCAGCTGGCGGGTGTCTTCGCTGACATCTTTAACCTCTCCCTCTCCCAGGCTGCCCAGGCTGTGGTCCCTGCAGGGTTCAAAATGTCAACCATTGTGCCCATTCCCAAAAAGGCCAAAGTGACATGCCTGAACGATTGGAGACCTGTTGCTCTCACCCCGATCGTCAGCAAGTGCTTCGAGAAACTGGTGAGGGAATACATCAGCTCCACGCTACCTGCCTCGCTGGATCCGTGGCAGTATGCATACCGCAAAAACAGATCCACCGACGACGCTATTGCCATGGCTCTCCACACCGTCCTCTCGCACATGGACAACAAGCTGCTGAAGGACAAATATGTACGTATGCTGTTCGTGGACTACAGCTCAGCATTCAACACCATTGTCCCAGCAATACTTGACAAAAAGCTCAGAGACCTAGGGCTACACCCAAGCATGTGCGACTGGATACAGGACTTCTTGTCCAACCGACATCAGGTGGTGAGAATGGGCAGCATCACATCCGACCCCCTGACCCTCAATACCGGAGCACCCCAGGGATGCGTGCTGAGCCCTCTCCTCTACTCCCTGTACACGTATGACTGCAAAGCCACACATGTCTCCAACACCATCATAAAGTACGCGGAAGACACGACAGTGATAGGCCGAATCGTCAACAACGACGAGTCTGACTACAGAGAGGAGATCAAATCACTGGCACTCTGGTGCCGGGAGAACAACCTCTCTCTTAACGTCGACAAGACCAAAGAACTGATCGTGGACTTCAGGAGGCCGCGGAGAGACCATGCGCCCATCCTCATCGACGGTGCTGCAGTGGAAAGGGTCAGCGAGTTCAAGTTCCTCGGAGTACACATCGAGGAGGACCTCAAATGGGAGACGCACTCCACACACGTGAGGAAAAAGGCTCAGCAGCGACTGTACTGGCTCCGCCGCCTGAAGAAGCTCGGAGTAGGACATCGCATCCTCAGGCTGTACTACAACAGTTCTGTTGAAGGCATCCTAACAGGCTGTATCACGGCCTGGTACGGGAACTGCACTGCCCGAGAAAAGATCAGCCTACAACGAGTAGTGCGATCGGCAGAGCGGATAATGGGAATCGAGCTCCCAGCGCTCCAGGAACTGTACAAAAAGCGGTGCGTGGTCAAAGCCAAGCGCATCATCAAGGACAAGCACCACCCAAGTCACAGACTGTTCAACCCCCTACAACGACCGCGACCGGGCAAGGGGCTCTACCGCAGTATCAAGAGTTCCACCACCAGATACTGGTGTAGTTTCAATCCGGCTGCTGTCAGAATGCTGAATGGGGCATAAGCCTGAATGAGGCATAGGCCTTGTTCAGCAGCCTGACAGCAGACGGGGCAGACTTTTCTGGCTCTTCCTGAACACACCTGTGGATTATACCAGGGACAATGACTTGGACTTTAGCCCCCCCCCTCGGACACACCTGTGGACTACACCAGGTACAAATGACTTTTTGTTGCACTCCCTCATGGAGCTACTTGCGGATTATACTAGGGTCAGTCCACCCTAGGTGGACACGCACTGACCTTTTGCACCTTAATCCCTTGTATAACGCACTGACTTTTTTTGTCTTTTTTTATTGTGCTCCTTTCCTCTAAGCACCTTAACGTCCATTGTCTATCATGCACAGTATAAGTATAACATGCACAGTATACAATACATTGCTGCTATGCTCAGGCACCTTAGTTCGTTTTTTTTTAGTTTTTATTATCTCAGGTACTTTGTAAATATGTGGATAACTTGTCTGGCCTTCTGTTGCTCTCTTGTTTTGATCTCCTTCCCACTTGCCCCCCTCCCTCTTCTCCCCCCCCCCCCCCCCCCCCCTCTTCTTTCTATGGAAACTAACGTTGCGATGGGAACGATGTACAAAAAAGAATTTCACCCACTTTTTTACCTTGTAAACCTGTGATGTGACAATAAAACTGATTCTGATTCTGATTCTGATTCTGATTTATTTTTTTAAGGAAATGTACCTCTAAATCTTACTTGAGGACAGTACTTGAGTAAATGTTACTGTACTTTGCACCAGTGGGTAGTGGTGGTGGTGTGGTGGGGGCGGGGCGGGGACAGGGTTCGGGGAAGCCAGTGTGTGTAACTGAATCCAGGGGACACAGAACAGTGTGTGCGCACACACACACACACACGCACACACACACACACACAGGGGACACGGAACGGTGTGTCGTCTCGTCGTGACCCTTGCGGGTCGAGATGCTGCGAGCGGAGCGGTAAACAGGAAGGAAACGTGAGCCCGAGGTGCCCCCCCGCACACACGCACACACACACGCACACACACACACACACACACACACACACACACACACACACACACACACACACACACACACACACACACACACACACACACACACACACACACACACACACACACACGCTACACCGGAACCTCAAGGACAGAGAAAGAGAGAGGGAGGGAGAGAGAGAGGGGGGGGGGGGGTGGAACAGACAGACAGACAGACAGACAGACAGACAGACAGACAGACAGACAGACAGACAGACAGACAGACAGACAGACAGACAGACAGACAGACAGACAGACAGACAGACAGAGAGAGAGAGAGGGAGAGAGAGAGAGAGAGAGAGAGGGAGGGAGGGAGAGAGAGAGAGAGAGATTCAACGAGTTCAACGATATTGTCTCTGTTGGGTGGAAACCCATAGATCCATTTCAGGATCCCTTTTCAGGATTCAAATTCAAAAGCATCAAAAGTAGGAGATGTACGAGCCACGTTTCGAGCTTGTAGATCTGTACTTTTGATGTTTTTGTGTGACAGCTTTAGTATGATCAAGCAGGGTGTTAATTTACCGGGAAAAATACACAAAAAGTTTAAATACGGAGAGAAGACTAAGAGATGTCTGCCAAACAGAGACTGTATGACGATAGTGCGATAATGTGGTGGTCGTCGCCGTGGACACATGACGGTGCGAATGTGAGGGGAATGACAGTCGACAGAGGGAAGGTGAACACACTGCTGCTGCTCAGCGCCTGACGCTGTTTGTGCTGTTATGGACACAAACCAGCTGAGCTCATCAGCTGCTATCGCGTGTCAAGGACCTGGAATTGCTATTTGATAATGATGCGAAATGGGGAGATTAGAAAATTCTCGCTTCACCGACGTTTTTAGCGGCCATTGCTTCTACATTTCGGCGCTCTTGCGGCGATAGTCGAGTCTTCTTTCACTTTTGCCCCGCCGTTTGGTGCCCCGCCGTTTGGTGCCCCGCCGTTTGGTGCCCTGTGCTGCAGCACCTAAAGACCTTCCATTAAGCCGGCACTGGACATGCTGGGCCCTATCTTGGGCACCGCCTTGTCCCTTATCCCTAAATTTATTAGCCATTTTTTGCTATTTTTAAAAACGTTTTAAAATAGTTCAACCAGCCGATCTATACATCGACACGTTGTGAGCTTGTAGATTGGCTATTTGAACTATTTGAAAATGTTTTTCGAAATAGTAACAAATGGAAAAGAAGTTTAGGGATAAGGGGTAAGGCTGCCGCTCTCTCAAACCCCCCGTCACCTGATCCAGAATGCTGCAGAACACCGGATATTCAACCTTCAACCCACTTTTTGTCAATCTGCACATACTGTACTCTCTCAAACCCCTTTAACCCATTAATACCTGGAACGCATCTGTGTCACTTTTAGATTTCTTTAGGCTATTCAAAAATAGCAGATATACAAGCTCATAGCGCGGCACCGAGTGCCGCGCTACGAGCTTGTATATCTGCTATTTTTGAAAAATCGTGAAAAAATATTTTTTTGATTTTTTTCCAAAAATTGTTAGGATTTAGATTTTTTTTAAAGAATCGCCTCAGGTCTTAAAGGGTTAACCACTTGAATTCTAGCTTGCCTATTGTTGGCATGTCATACTAGACAAACATTTGGCAACAAAAAGAAAAAGCCGATCGAGCACTTGTACATCAGGCTATTTTCAGCAAAGAGATTTGGTGCAGAGGGAGAAAAAGGACGGGAACGCAAGGATAGACCCTTGGGGGACCCCAGTTAATGAAGAATATGGGGTTGAAGTTGATAACTGATCCAGAACGCAGTGGAACACGCGGTATTCAACCTCGTAAAATGTTCAACAAATTATGTCGTTTTATCAAATCTTATAACGTGCATCCTGACTAGGGAGGACACTTTGTAACTGCTGCTGAAAATGCAACAAGTAACAGACTGCCACGTCAAGTTATGGAATGATATCTTATGATTGTTCCTGCCATTCCAACCGATGGAGAACTCAAGTCTTACTTTTACAGTTTGAATGGTGCATACGTACAATATTTTTTAGCCTACAGTAAAATACCAAGATGTGAAAAGCAGCGATACTGTATATCGGCACGCAACAGGTCTGCGTTGGCCCTCCCCGTGGCAAAATCCTCCGTGTAAATTCAACTCTGAGAGTGTAAAAACAAATTACCGCACGTTCCCGTAAGGGTTGGTTCTGCTGTGTGTAGGAATAGGATGGCTTACTGCGCTTGTCTCTTGGCACGTCAATAATTGATGCCCTTCGCTTCATTGTCACCAAAAACTCATACCAAGAAAGGAGTGTCAGGCTCAGCTTACTTATTAAGTCTGTGTGAATGTTTAATGTGCACCTCATCCTCTGCTGATAACAAATTGACATGGTGGGGCGGGCGAAGCAGGGCAGTGTGGGACGGACGCCGCAACATAGAGATTTCACCCGTTGGTTCTGCGTCCCCGAGGCCAGCCACACCGATCATATCTGGTCCGTTTAGAGGGCAGGAGTATCAGTGTCATGTCCATCATGTCCTATAGTCCCGTGGTTCATGTCAAGGACACATGTATTTGGCCACAGACGGACCCCCCCATCTGAAAATACTTTGTGCCAGAGACCCCTATATGAGATTTGTTTCGTTAAAATGTATCGTTGCTGTCGGGCAGAAACCTCCTATCTCCATGGTCTAACTTTTTGTGTTTTTTTCGTAAACTAACGCCCCACAGCCCCACTTGATCACACTACAGCGTCACGCAAAAGTTAGAAGCTCGTTTTGAGCTTGTAGATCTGCTACTTTTGCTGTTTTTGAATCCTGAAAAGTAACAGTTTTGGATATACAGCATGAGGTTTCCACCCGACAGAGACAATATGAAAAAAAAAAACTTTTTTAGCAGATCTAAAGTCTCAAAATGCATTGCTCCGCAATGTGAGCCTGTAGATGGGCTATTTTCAAATAAGGCGCTGTATATGGGGTTAAAAGTGGTTTAATCGATTTTTATGCTATATCCCATTAACACATTGAATGCCAAAAACGGTCCGGACCGTTTTTGAGGATCCAAACGAGAAGTGCCGAAAACGGTCCGGACCGTTTTTGACCCAATTCTATTTTTATACATGTGGGCCACGTGGGGCGCTAAAACGTATAATATTTTAATAAACCTCTGGCACCCAATGTGTTAACAATTTCTTGCTGCGGTGTGGGTGGGCCACATGCATTTTCAGAGCATGCTTATATTATCAATCAATCAATCAATCAATCGAGTGTGTTTTCTGGCTTGAATCAATGGAACCAACACAGTCACATATCACAATGAAAACTCTTTATCATTAAAATCTTAGCGTTTTGCCAATTATTCGGAGGCTCACTTGGAATACCCTCATGTACCACCACCACCACCACCCCCCCAGTGGGGCCCGGGGCCCACAGGCTGAGAGCCTCCGCTGCTATAGTCACCCGATCTCATGAACGGCGGATGACGGTCGTGAAAGATTTAAACGTTGCGTGTTGGGGTGAGTGAATGGGCTGTGCAGGAACTGCATGCATAATGCAGGGCCTGACAGCGCTCCCTCTGTTCCCTTACAAGCATTAGTCCCGCAGCCTGTGTGCTTATGATGTCTGCAGGCCCAGGAGACCTTCATTAAACAATCATAGGCTATGTACATATCCATGGCCGCTCCCATTCATACGCACGCACGCACGCACGCACGCACGCACGCACGCACGCACGCACGCACGCACGCACGCACGCACGCACGCACGCACGCACGCACGCACACAGGACTGCGTGCGAGAGAACTATTCCTCCAAAATCAATTTGCAACCCAACAGCGCAAGCGAGGGTTTCTCGCTCGGACGTATGACGATAATGAAATAATAAATTCATTGATACAAATAAAATGCAAACTTTACTTGTATATTTCAATATTGCTATAACTTGTTAAGCCCTATTTTGTACTTTTGCCTATTTGAAAACAGCCACTCTACAAGCTCACAACTTGTCGCATCGTTGGGTTGTAGAGTTTGAAAATGTCAGAGCTTGTAGTTTGATATTTCTTTAAATGTATTTATTATTATTATTATTATTATTATTATTATTATTATTATTATTATTATTATTATTATTATTATTATTATTTTGTACTTTGGTACTGTATGTAGCCTATATTTTAATGCCAATACGTTTGTACTTTTTACAAATTTTGAATACAGGCCTTTGCACTAATAAAATAATATTTTTATGTTGTAGCATTACTACTTTTACCTAAAAAAATCAGTACTTTAAGACACCACCACACCCCTTACAGAGCAGGTGCTGCAAGCGACGACACACCCACAGGCAGACAGACAGACAGACAGACAGACAGACAGACAGACAGACAGACAGACAGACAGACAGACAGACAGACAGACGTTAGTAATGGCCGTCGTAGACTCAGACACAATGCCGACTTTTCCAAATGAGAAGCCTGGGATCAGATAAGAAGGCGTGTGTGTGTGTGAGTTGTCCTCCAGTCTGCACTCACTGTGACTATAGCTGGATGAGGGAACGCAGGAGGCAGCTCGTTTACTCTGGGTGACTTGAGATGAGAGGAAAGGGAAGTGAAGTGAACCAACGACCTCTGGCCAACGGCGGAAGAAGCAAGTTATAGAATTCCGCCACGATGACTCCCCTCCCCGGGAGGAGGGCAAGGGAGTGATCTATGGCTGTGTATGTAATATATGAAATGTATGTAATATCACAGCCATAGGAGTAGGCTAATATTCCTGGTGTAAAGTCGCTGTAACATATTAACTGTAAAGCCGCCCCCAAAAATAAAAAAAGACAACCAAAAAGGTCTCAGCTCTATGGTTTACCCCCCTCCCCAGACATAGACGAGATCTTCTATCAGCACAGCTGTGTGGCCCCTGCTCATGGAGGGAACGTCAAGGGGACGGGAAGGAAGAGTGGGCACCTTGGTGTTAAATTGGCAATTTTTTCCAAAATGTAAAAAATGCTTGGAATTTTTTTTAAGCAAAGTGAAGTAGTGACAATTAAAGGGATACTTCACTTTCGGGCCGGGGACACATTTAAAAAAAATATTAAAAATAAATGAAAAAAGTTATGGAAAATTCATGGCCCCCTCACACATTAGTAGGACACTCTAATGCGTGAGGGGGCCATGAATTTTCCATAACTTTTTTCATTTATTTTTAATATTTTTTTTAAATGTGTCCCCGGCCCGAGAGTGAAGTATCCCTTTAAGGTCTAATATTTCTACAATTGCTACAAATTGCTACAAACCTGTACATCCAGTCATTTTGGGCCATAAACAAGAGGTTCACAGATAAAAATTAAGTCTGATAATGTACAGTGCATGTTCACATCACGTATACTTACTTAAAGGACGACTTCACCGATTTTCAACCTATCTTCATATAATTGGTCCTCACTAATACTCTCTATTTTAATGATAAAATGGTAAAAAAAAAATCTACTCGGTCTGTGTCTCAGAGGAGGGCTATGGACAGTTCAGAGTCCCGTCTACCAGTGACATCATCAATGGGGAATCCAAGCTAATAGAAACGGCAGGCTTTCTATTCCTGGAAAGTTGCAATGCAATAAAAGAAGCCATTGCTCTCGTGTTAAAGGAGAGATCCGGCCATTTTAAGTGTTATCTTTGATGTGTCGCTAATCTCTCACCAACATTGAAAGGGACGTTGAGTTATTCCAGAGAGTCCCCTGTCGTCCAGTCTGGCGACCCCCTCCGTTGGCATAATGAGAACCTGTGTAAGAGTGAAAATCGTCTATTATAACCGATGCAAAGTTAGTTTTTTCTCTACTACTGCTCATCGTGGAGTCTCATGATACTCAAACATGCACTGAATGTCGCGAAAAGAGCTACCGTTCGTGCAGAACGAGATGACGCTGGTTGCTTGTTTCTCTCACAGAACCTGGCGTCTGTGGAAGAAACAAGCAACCAGACTGGACGACAGGGGACTCTCTGGAATGAGGTCCCTTTCAATGTTGGTGAGTGATTAGCGACACATCAAAGATAACACTTAAAATGGGCGGATCTCTCCTTTAATAAAAATCTGAATAAAAAATGTGAAATCTTTTTGGAAAAAGAAAATCATGCTTAACGATGATGTCACTGGTAGACAGGTTTCTGGACTGTCCACAGCCCTCCTATGAGACACAGACCAAGTAGGAAAAAATTGTACCATTTTATCATGAGTATTAGTGAGGACCAATTATATGAAGATAGGTTGAAAATCGGTGAAGTCGTCCTTTAACATTACTTAAGAACATTTTTCAAATATGTGTTTTTTACATTGGAAAAAATAGACAATGTTACATCGAGGTGCCCAGATGTCCCTATAGTTCCCACCTATCCTACAGTATATCCGTATGGACAGCTGATATTATTTACGGGTAAACAGGACTCACGTGTACGGTGTGTGTGTGTTTGTGGTGAGGTCTCATCCACTTCCTGTGTGTTTGTAGCAGATTGTTTTACCAGTGAGGATGTGTTTACATGGACTCTACAAATTAAAGTGTAAATAAAACAAAGCCAGTTACCCATTAACCTCTGGTAATTTAAACACTCCACAAGCCTCTCTGTGTGTGTGTGTGTGTGTGTGTGTGTGTGTGTGTGTGTGTGTGTGTGTGTGTGCGCGCGCACACACACACCCACACACCCCGTAGAACTAAATATTTAAGTAAAGTAGTGGTATACATCCTTAACCCCAACCACTGAGTTCAAGTTTAAATAACACCGTACTGCAGTGGACAGTAACACAGTACATTTACTCGAGTACTGTGCTTGAGTAGAGTACAATGTTTGAGTTACAAATATTGTACTTTTGACTCTTCTACATTCCTAGGAAGGGAATAAAGTACATTACGAATAAACCACTTCAGTCCTAGTTAAAAAAAATGTGTAAATAGCATATATGTTCAGATCACAACATTTCTTTCAAATGTTTGCATTTGTTTTGGAAGTTTTCTAAATTTCGATACAACGCATCTATTTCAATGCATTGACATAAAGAAAATGCACTTTGTAATTTGTGCTTTTGAATACTATTCTCTTTTAAAAAGCATTCACTTTTGAATATTGAAGTAGGCTACTATTTAAAAGCTAGAACAATAATACTTAAACTCAACACAAATTTTGACAGAGCAATTTTCACTTGTAGTTGAATAGTGTTTCACCAGGAGTATCTATAACGGGTCGGCCACCTTTTTGACATGAAGTGCCAAGTCTTCATTTTCTTGATAGTCAGTGTGCCATATCGACATTGAGTTTAATTATGACACCACATCAAAATTTAATATTTCCATCTGATTTGGATTGTCCATAGGTCATACCATACATGGGCAACTGGCGGCCCGAGGGCCACATGCGGCCCGACCTTCACTTCGCCTGCAGGTTATATTGATATATTATTGATTTCAGCTGTTACAATTCCAAACATGCAAACATGACCCGCATTAATTACTTCAGTCTATATTAGTAGCTTAATGTCTAGTATTAAAATTCTATTGTCTTTATTATGTCCAATGTATTTGTATTTAAAGGGGTAGTTCACCCCCAAAATAACTTTTTTTCTATTGATTACTCACCCCATGGAGCCTTGAATTCATAGATATTTTTTTGTTTTTGTCACATTCCTAAGCCAATAATTTGATTATAATAAATTTGTCCCCATTGATTCCGGTAGGAGACACAAATGCATTTGTGTCTCCTACCGGAATCAATGGGGCTAAATTTATTATAATCAAATAATAAAGGAAGGAATGCGACAAAAACAAAAAAATATCCATGAATTCAAGGCTCCATGGGGTGAGTAATCAATAGAAAAAAAGTTATTTGGGGGGTGAACTACCCCTTTAAGTTCATAAAGTTAACAAGTTCATAAAGTTATAACTAAATGCATTTAAAATTAAACAAAAAGTACAAATCAGGATTCCAATTCAAAAATAGCAAAAATTTGCAAATAAATAGCTCAAAACGTGTCGCACTGCGACACGTTTTGAGCTTGTAGATCGGCTATTTTTGCTACTTTTGTATGACATACTGTAGAATGGCAAAAAAAAGTTAAAATACGGAGAGACAGTATTATGCAATGTGGCCCTCTTGAGTGAGTGTGGAAATAATAGTGGCCATCTCCATCATTAAACTTGCCCACCCCTGGGATATACAAAACAACCTTTATTTTTTCCCGAAATATTGTCTTTCACATCAGGATGTAGGCTAATGATCATTAGACTCAGTCAGCAATAACCCACCTATCTCCCAGACTCCCTCCCCTGTCAGAGTTAGGAGTTTGAATGAATGTAGAATTATGTGCAGGATGTAATTTGCATATAGATGTGAGGGGACTTAATTTAACAGACACTTTTTTTCAATATTTAATTTTAAAAGAAAAAAACCTCTCTCTCACACTTATGCCAGTGTGCCAGTGATCACCCTCCCCCGGTGCCTAAGGTTGCCTGTACCCCTGATCTATACATTGACTCTAGTGCTGGGCGTTGAGCACTTTGTCCACCAGTGGCCTTTACACACACCTCCACCTGACAGTGATCATAAAACTAAGTCATATTTAAACGACAAATCAAAACAGAATAAAAACCCGCGTCACTCAACGAATCGTGGTCAAGGTTAACTGCAAGACAAGCACCCTTGACCTCTGCCGGGGTTTCGGCTAACACAGAAGAAATCCTCCTCAGCGGTCAATTTACACCATTTGTTAACGCATTAAAGCCGAGAACGCGTCTGTGTCATTTTTAGATTTGTTTGGCTGTTCAAAAATAGCAGATATACAAGCTCATAGCGAGGCACATGAGTGCCGCGATACGAGCTTGTAGATCTGCTACTTTAGAAAAATCATGAAAATTGGTGCAAATCTTTGAATAGATATATTTTTAAAGCAAACATTTGCAACTCAAATCTTTGCTTCTGGAGGTCCCTGGAACAATTTTTTTTTTTACAAATGTTCGCTTTAAAAAAATATTTGCACACATTTTTCACGGTGTAAAAAAAAGAAAAATAGCAGATCCACAAGCTCATAGCGCGGCACTCGGTGCAGCGCTATGAGCTTGTGTATCTGTTATTTTTGAATAGCCCAAAGATATCTAAAAAAAATAAAATGACACAGATGCGTTCCCGGTTTTAACGGGTTAAATTACCACTCCAGATTGAAACGCTGAGTGCTGTGTAGTGTATCTGGGTGACTCAGCGGTGAAGATTATGTAGCTTATACGTCTATTACGGCATCCATTCCTCCGGGCAGTCAAGCTGTCTCTGCCTGCCTCTTATCCCCCCCCCCCCCCCCTCATCGTATACATACATGATGACACAGAGAGAACACACTGTCAGGTTACAGCGCTGTCCTGTCTCGGTTTCTAGCCCAGGGTTCTAGTCTAGCCATGAGATACGACCATTACCTCAACAACGCTGGCCCTGTAACCAGCCACCATTCTCTCTCTCTCTCTCTCTCTCTCTCTGCCTGCCTCTCTCTCTCTCTCCCATACCTCAGCAAACAGTGAATTATTCAGGGTTAACAAGCTGTCGGAACACCAAACTCAATTGTGCGTTTTAATTAACACTTTGAGACCGGGAAAGCAGTTGTGTCTTTTTTTTTATTTCTTTGGCTATTAAAAAATAGCAGATCTACAAGTTCATAGCGCGGCACCGAGTGCCGCGCTATGAACTTGTAGATCTGCAATTTTTTGAAAAATCGTGAACATTTGTGCAAATCTTTGAATACATATATTCTTAAAACAAACATTTTTAACTCAAATCTTTGCTCCTGGGGGGTCCCTGGAACAACATATTTTGAGATGGGGGTCCGCAGCCAAATACATATACTGTATCATTTTGGGTGATCCTTGACATGAAAAAGTTTGAGAACCATTAAAAAAGAAAAAAACTGTCAGGATTTAGAAGACTTTTTGTAGAATCCCCCATAAGCAAAGATTTGAGTTACAAATGTTCGCTTTAAAAAATATATAGATTCAAAGATTTGCACAAATTCTCACTATTTTTCAAAAAAATTGCAGATCTACAAGCTCATAGCGCGGCACTCGGTGCCGCGGTTTGAGCTTGTAGATCTACTATTTTAGTCGCTAAAGCAATAGCGGATAGCTAAAGCAATCTTTTAAATGACGCAAATCCCACATTAAGACCCCGGTTCGCGGTCTTACTGGGTTAAATCTCTCCCTCTCTCTTGTTGTGGTCTCTGTCCCGTTCTGTCGTGCCTCGCGGCGGACAGACAGACTGGAGGAGGAGGAAGAGGAGGATATACGGGGCCCGTGGTGTGTGTATCTAGCATTACTAATCCTGTACTAGCCGCCTGTGACAGCCAGGTGACAGGGCGAGGAAGGTTGAACGCAAGGAGACACTTTGAGGCAGAAGTGCTTGGTATCAGGCTGGGGGTCACCCACCGGCACTCAAAGTGCTTCCTGCTTCAATAGGGCTTGTTGGGTTTTGGTTGCCCTCTTCTCTCCAAGATTAAATGACTTTTTGGGTAACAGTTGTGTGACTGAATTAATTCGTGATTGGCGTCTCGACAAAAACACAGATTGACTGATGTTCTTTCAGTCAGGATTAACCACTTAAACCCTCGGGAGTCTAGACGGAAGACATCAAGACACGGAGCACAACAAACAAACAAACACGTCAGAAAGAGGACATTTGAAAACAACAGAGATAAAAGTAAAAAATAAAATACATTTTAAAATGAAAAGAATTATAAATAAGACCGGGAAAGCATCTGTGTCAAAGTAGGTAGCTGATATATTGCACTTTTACCTCAGCGCAAGGTATACTCTTAGTTGCTTGTTTTAGAAGAGAATGCACTTAAAGGGATACTTCACTTTAGGGCCGGGGAAACATTTAAAAAATATATTAAAAATAAATGAAAAAAGTTATGGAAAATTCACGGCCCCCTCACGCATTAGAGTGTCCTACTAATGTGTGAGGGGGCCTTTATTTTGCCATAACTTCTTTCATTTTTTTTTAATATATATTTTTAATGTTTATTTTATGTGAAAGTGAAGTATCCCTTTAATACTTCTGGTGATTGGTAGTTTCGTTCCCTACCTATGTTGAATGCACTTACTGTAAGTCGCTTTGGATAAAAGCGTCTGCTAAATGACTGTAATGTAAACATTTTAAAGTAAATAATAAGAGTAAAATTACAGTGCAGAAGAAAAAAATAAAGGTTTTTATCTTTGATTTAAAAGAACAAGTATACTGGTCCCAGCTGCTAGTGAATGAACACTTTTGAAGGAATTTAATGAACACGATTTGTGAGGTCACAGTGATCTTGACCTTTGACCTTTACCTAATCACTTCGTCCGAGGGTCCAAGTGGACGTGTTGTGCCAAATGTCATGAAATTGCCTCGAGGTGTTCATGTGATATCACCTTCAGGTTGACCCCATGTTTGAGACAAACATGACGTCATCGCGAACTTGACCTTTGACCACCGGCTATACTTCTAATGAGTGCATCCTTAAGTCTTGTTCCCCAGGACGGGCGGGGATACGCACCTGTGACGCTATATAGGCAAGAGCGGAAGCAACGAGCTGTCCGTCCAGCATATGGGATTTATTACAATACTTCCTATAGCCCAAACGGCTCCTGTCCCTTCGGCTGCAGCCATGCAACAACGCTGCTGTACTCACATTTTCTATTGAGTACTTTTTCAATTGCCTAAGCTGTAATCCTGGGCGCAACTCTCCCTCTGCCAGCCTGGGGAGAGCCCCGAACTGAGCTCATGGTTCCTTCAATGCATGAGGAGCTAGCAGGCCGCTTCTTATCACCTGACAGGGGGGAGTTTCCCCGGTAGGACGTAGCGCGTGGAAGGAACACGTTATTCCAACCGCGACCCGACTACGGATAAGCGGTTGAAGATGGATGGATGGATGGATGGATGGATGGATGGAAGTGTTTGTTAAAGTTTGGCACGTTCAATTCCACATTCTGACTTACGTGTTGTAAGTCAGAATGAAAGGGAGTGGTTCACGCACGCACACACACATTTGTATTAATGTACTTTTAAGGACTTATAGCACAGTATTGAAAATGGCCAGAAACTGCTGAAAAATAGCCGATAAATAACCGATCTACAAGCTCACAACACAGCGCAGATCGACTATTTCCCGGTGCACGACACCGGCATGCAACTAAGCATAAATCAGGCAAAACTCTAATCTTGACCCCTAAAACTAACCTCTAAATGTCTAATCCTAACCCCGAAACCTAACCTCAAAATGTCTAATCCTAACCCCGAAACCTAACCTCTAAATGTCTAATCCTAACCCCTAAACCTAACCTCTAAATGTCTAATCCTAACCCCGAAACCTAACCTCTAAATGTCTAATCCTAACCCCGAAACCTAACCTCAAAATGTCTAATCCTAACCCCGAAACCTAACCTCTAAATGTCTAATCCTAACCCCTAAACCTAACCTCTAAATGTCTAATCCTTACCGTGAAACCTAACCTCTAAATGTCTAATCCTAACCCCTAAACCTAACCTCTAAATGTCTAATCCTTACCCCGAAACCTAACCTCTAAATGTCTAATCCTAACCATAACCGTAATCTGAATCTTTTCCTAATTGTGAACCTAACTCCCCCAATATATATATATTTGTAACCATAAAACAACCATTTCTCTTGTGAAGACCAGGAAATGTCTATTTCTAAAATGCCACTATATACACATACTGTGCGGAGCTTTGGCAATCACAAGCATGGTAATACAAGTGCGCGCACACGCACACACACACGCACACGCACACGCACACACACACACACACACACACACACACACACACACACACACACGCATGTTCATGCACATACAGTGCCACAGCTCAGCATTAAAAAGAGCCAGCATCATTGTCACCGTAGACAGACAGGTGACACTGTCCTTAAGTATAGCAGTATAATGGACACTGGATACACCGCGCTAATGCAGGCAAGCATTACACCACAGTGGTGGAAAGTAACTGAGTACATTTACTCAAGTACTGTAGTTGATTACAATTCTTGTACTTTACTCGAGTATTACCATTTTCTGCTACTTTACCCTTTTACTACATTTCAGAGTTAAATATTTTACGCCACTACTTTTATTTGACATATTTAGTTGCTTTGCAGATTCAGATAATTAATAAGAATATAAATAAAATACAATAAATGATGATACTGTTACATCACTAAGACTTTATTGATCAGTGGGGGAAAGGACATTTACAAGCGATCCATCATGTACATATGGAATATAGAAATAGGTGTACTTAGCTGCAATATTAAAGTGATGAACACATTAATGCATCAATGATTATAATTCAGCAATATCATTTATTTTTCTTAATAGACATTCTGCAACATTTACTTTTGGTACTTAACTATATTTTGATGGTAATACTTTAGTACTTTGACTTACATATTCAAACTTATGGGGCCTCTATATAGAGTGCACCTCCAACAGCACTTCCGCCCATAGGGCACACCACGGATGTGAAAGGTTGCACTGTATAACTTACAAACTCTGTGTTTGTTACTGAACAAACACTCTACAGCAATAATTATTATCAAAACAAACTGATCCGACTACTTCTCGGACTGGGGCCCATGACCCACCTCTCTCCCACTCACTTTGCCAGCCTAGGCTGGCTCAGGGTGGAAGACAGGGTTAAACAACTAAAAATGGGTCTGGTCTTCAAAATTGTAAATGCAGATTTGCCCGAAATGCCCCCTATACCCGCATATCTGTATAAATACCTCGAAAAAGTTAGTGACACCCACAGCCACGAAACTAGAGGGAGCGTAAACAACAATCTGGTACCACCCACCCATAAAACAAACATGGGCAAATTCTCCTTCTATATCACAGCCACCAAGGAATGGAATAGTCTAACCCCATCCCTCAAAAAATGCAGTTCGCTGGGCTCATTCAAAATAGCCCTAAAAACTCATCTTTCTGGAGGCCGAAAGAGGAGATAGTACCAGTTTCCCTGTAGACAGACGACCCCCCCCCCCCCTCCTCTTTTTTGTACATATTTTGTATTTCCTCATGCATTTTTTGTATATAATCGTTATTGTTCCATGCTTCACCCCCCCCCCCTTTTTTTTGTACATTTATTTTTTATTTTAATTTTTTTCATGCTCCTTTTTTTGGTACATAGTTGTATTTTTTCTGTATTATCTGTATTTTCATGTTGATTTTTGAACTGTTTGGTTGCTACTATATATGTCTATGAAATTAATTCAAGGACCCCAACGGAAACAAGTCCGCAAGGACTTTTTTGGCCGGACCTTTTAGTCAAAAGCATTATAAATGTAACTGTGTTGTTTTACATTCTTTTGCCTAATAAAAATTTCAATCAATCAATCAATCAATCAGAATATAGAGCTATTTAAAACTTATTTGAACAAAAATGTATACACCCCTTCTAAGCTGTTAATAGTTGTTTTAGTAAGCAGATGAGGAGAAAAGATCATCTGTAGACTATTTCAGATCATTTCATTTGTTTAAAAGTAGCACAGCACAGCACAGCACAGCACAGCACAGCACAGCACAGCACAGCACAGCACACTGCACTTGAGGAGGCTGGCAGACTGGAGTCTGGACCACAAGACAGCATGAGATAATGGACATATGATACTATGTCGCCCTCTAGTGCGGCTGTTGCCACACTGCACCAAAAAAATATATAGCTCTGCACAACAATCATGCGTTTACATACATCATCAAATTATCTTTATTTCGTTTATGTTTTTGTTCTTTTAGTATTATCTTTGGTTTTACTTTTTATTGTATTTTTTTTTAAATAATAGTGACCATCAAAACTGGCTAGCGAGACTAAACTAATTGATTCGCATTATGTGGGGAACAAAAACAATGCAACGCCAACCGGAACCCAACACCGGAACACAATCGTTTTATTCCCCCTTTTTTCTAAACCGGATCACACGCGTTATATTATACCTCTATGATCACACGGCTCAGTTTGGAACCAATACCAGGCTTTCCTCCATGGTGGACAGACTGGTGACGCGAGTTTAGCTCTGCACATGAGTTTTTACATAAATTGCATGATCTGTATTTCGTTTTATGTTTTAGTTTTAGTTTTATCTTTGGTATTTATTTTTTTAATGTATTTTATATTTTATTTTTTACCCGTCATAAAAATTAAAACAAGCTCACACCTTGTACATCTACTATATCTGCTATCTTTGATTTATTTATTTTGTAATCTTAAAAGAACTAGTGATTAAGCATTTGTAGAAAAACTACAATTCATCACCGGACGTGACGTCACAGGAAACGCGGCCTGGTGTCCTTCCTTTCCTGCTCGGCTCCTCCTCGGTGCTGCACCGCCTGCTGCTGCTGTCTGTCACCAGAAGAGAGACAGCCTAGAGCAGACTTTTACATTTAACCTATTTATACAGTTTTATTATTATAATTCCACCTCAGCCAAACCCACACCATGTACCAGGTAAAGCCCGTCCTCGGGAACATAAAGGCAGACTTACCCACGTGCATGTACACACTGACCAACATACACCATGGAGACACACAGCAACAACACGCGCTGCTTCAGGTAATTAAACACCTAATAATCATCAATAAACTGATCACTATGGGTGATCGATCATCCACAGACCCAGTGGCACAGTTTTAATATCATACTTTAGTTCGTTATGCCCTTTTTAAAGGCGATCAAGCCCTGAACTATGATGGCTTCTGTTAGCCTCGTTAGCTCACTTTCGCCTCCAACTCTACGGTAGCCTCAAGCAACTTAGATCATGATATAATGCTGGATGGGATGGTGACAGCGTTATAGCATCTAAGTTGCTTATTGCGGCTAATAGTAGAGCAGTAAGTTGTTGTCGTTTGCCCCACAAAAGAGCTGATCTACAAGCTTGTTGTTAGCTTGGAGATCTTTTCATCTATTGATTCATGGAGATTTAGTGTAGTGTCTATCTGGATGATGCAATCATCATCTTCATCAGTCATGTCAAGGATATTATGTTTGATTGTAGCTTTGGATCAAGACTGATCATAGATGTAATTTTTTGTCGATTTTGACATTTGCATATCTATGATCATAGATACGAAAGTAAAAAGTCAGACTCGATAAAATACCTATCTATGCAAGTCTTGATTCCTGTCTAGTTTGATTGACAATGACACTTAATAGCAACAATCATATTTTTTTTGTTGTTGTGCTTGCATGATGCATTGCTTTGAGTGTGACGTGTGTGTGTGTGTGTGTGTGTGTGTGTGTGTGTGTGTGTGTGTGTGTGTAGGTGTGGGCTCCCACCAGAGCTCAAAATAAGTACAGTACATTGATGAGTTGAGTCATCAGTAGTTTATGATGTTTATGTATAAAATACCACCAGTGGTTCTGAAAGTGGGGGTCCCGGGACCCCCAGGGGTCGTTGAGGGGATTCCAGGGGGGGGGGGTGTTAAACCGCTTAAAGCCCTATATCTGTTTAATGCTCATTACAAAATGGCACTATTTCTGTCCACTCACTCAGTGTCTCAGAGGAGGGCTGTGTGTGAACAGTGCAGAAAGAAACCTGGCTTCCATTCCAGTACATCAATGCCATCAAAAAGTGTGACTCTATCCTCCTTCAAAACCATTAAAGAACACCTGTGTGCCCAACTGGACCTAGACAAGTCTTCTAGCTTGCCAAAAGAAATGACCCCCCCCCACTGTTTTTCTGTAAATATACTTGTATTGCTCCTAGTATTGATGATTTCTTGTATAGTATTGTATGTCTTTATATGTCTTCATGAATTGATTACATAGGACCACAATGGAAACAAGCCCCCATGGCTTTTTGTGTTCTCCTTTTAGCATTATTGTGTACCTCTGTATTTTTTGCAAACTGTTCTTTAAGTATTCAATCAAAACAGAAAAAAACGGTGTCTTGCTAGCTAATCACAATACTGAATGGAGTCAACCAATCATGTACAAAAAATAAATACATTTATTGAAACACTCTTTATGATGGAAGAAACCATAACTTAAAAAAAACAAACCTATGTTTTTTTTAAAGTTATGGTTTCTTATATAGGGCTATGCACATGTGTCATGTGACACACTGGCCAATCACAGTCCTGAATAGACTGTGATTGGCCAATCACGGTGCAGGGTTAGGCGGGGTACATTTTTGGCCAATCACAGCGCAGGATTTGTTGTACAAATATCCAAACCTCACTTATAGGGGCGGTTTCACCGCCCCAAAAAGACACAAAACAGTCATCATACCATCTTCAGATGTCATGAGCCTCTCCTCTCCTCTCCTCTCCTCTCCTCTCAGAATGGCGAGGTTGACCCGGCCATCAGAGCCCTGGAAACGCGTCAGGACGACATCATGAGGAAGCTGTACGAGCTGAGGGCGGCCGTGGACGGACTGGCCAAGACGGTGGCCACGCCCGACGCCGACCTGGACAGCAGCAGCCTGTCCGGTGGCGCTCACAGCCCCGGCTCCTCCTCCTCCTCCTCCTCCGTCAACACCTCCTTCAGAGGCACCGCAGACCTCGACGCGCTACTGGGCAAGGTGGGAGACGCCTGCTGGAAACAGAATATAGTACAATTTACAAGTTAGGCATTAAGTAGATGCTCTTTTCCAGAGTGACTTAGAACTGCAGTTAAATCCGATTTATTTCTCAAATCCGATCTTTAGGCCCGACTGTTCACGCTGCATCTGCAAGTGACCAGATCTGATCTGTCACAGATCTGTGTGGTCAGACTGATTTAAACAACGTCAGCCCAAAGCTGCCCTGCGTCAACATGTCTGCTTTGGTTGCCGTGGTAACGACACAGGCGTCATGACTTTTATCTCTTTATTTGTGGGATCGCTTTAGCGATCACACTAATGTTATCTTCACTATTTATTATTATTATTATTCGCCCCGTTTTTTGGGTCATTTCAATGGAGAAATGCCATTTAGTGACGTCATAATGCATAATGCCATTCTAGTGAATGGTAATGCCATTCTAGTGACGTCATAATACTGATGTCATTGTATTATGACCCTACTATAACACTACTAACACTATCAATACTCAATACCAGCAACATTCTTAGCGATCCCACACTGTTTCCTCAGGAACAGTACTTTCTAGTATACTGTATGTTCTTCAAATTCTTTATTTTCCTCTGACACTGCAAATAGGACCTTGTGAACCCAAAATAAATTCTCGTGCTCTGTAATGACGTCAGTGGCACTCGGGACGGGTCGCTCTGCAAGTGACGTTTTGGACAGTTTGATATGCGACTTTGCAGGTTACTGCGTTCAGACTGAGACGCATCTTTAGAAATCAAGATTTTAATCGGATTTGAAACCACCTCTGAATGTGGCTCAAGTCGGATTTGTAAAAAAATGGGATTCCATGTGACCCGTCTCTGTTCAGACTTCATGAAACAAATCGGATTCCAATCTGGATATGGCATAGAACTGATTTAGGCTGGATTTGGCTGCCAGTCTAAACAGGCCCTTAACAGTGTGAGATTGGAATAGAGGGCAGAGATAACAATGTAGTGCCTCAAAGAAGCTATAGGATACCAGGTAAACAATGAACCTAGCATCTTGTCTGAACATCATGCTATCTAAATAACATTCTGTAAAAGAGAGGATACCAGAATGTCTTAACCCATTAAGGCCTGAGTCCGATTCTTAAAACGTTTTCTAAATCCTAACAGATTTTTGAAAAAAATATAAAAAATATTTTTTCACGATTTTTAAAAAATAGCAGATCTACAAGCTCGTAGCGCGGCACTCGGTGCCGCGCTATGAGCTATGAGGTTAAGCTTGTTGTATAAAATGTTTTGTCACTAAATGAGCGATCATGATGCAGGTAGGGATGGGACGATATGAAAATTACATTTCACGATAATTGTGGCAAAAATTATTGTGATTAACCCTCCAAGACCCGCAGTTGTAATATTACAACATTTGTATTTTATCAAAAACATGGTATAAATCATTTGTTTTCCTGTTATTCTTTCACCTAAACATCATCATTGGATCCTATTGTTTAGTCTTGCAATGTCATTGGCCGGGATATTTGCATATAAATACCCCCCACAGAGGCAGGAAAAGTCACAACTTGAAAATCCTTGAAGGAAGAACAATCTCTTTTTCACTGGACAGGATTTCTCACAAAAAAGTAAGTAAAATGTCTGCAATAATTTTTTTGGTGATCATTAGAATGTCTAGAACATGTACATATGATATTATTGGGAAAGATATCCCCCAAATGTAAATTAGAGCATGCTTTATACTTGTTGTTTTTTTACAACTCTGGGTCATAGTGGTAGCAAATAGCAATGCCACCTGTTCACCTGGCTAAGTGGAGTCTTATAGTTTTCACAATACATTTATACAATTATGTGTATTTTCCCCACATTGCATTACTATATATATATATATATATATACCACAAATAACCACAAACATTACCAAAATGTTTTGCTAAAACATTATAGGCAATGAAATGTTATAACTTATAAGCTAAAGCAGTATATTTGTCTTCGAGTACAATTGGTTAAAACATACAAATTGGTATATGTGTGTGTGTGTGTGTGTGTGTGTGTGTGTGTGTGTGTGTATATATATATATATATATATATATATATATATATATATATATATATATATATATATATATATATATATATATACCAATTTGTATATTGTAACCAATTGTACTCAAATACAAATATACTGCATCATTAGCTTATAACATGTCATTGCCTATAATGTTTTAGCAAAACATTTTGGTAATGTTTGTGGTTAGCAATCAGTGTATGGTAATTTTTCATATGGGAGTCGCCCAGTTAAGAATCTCTCATCATTGTTCATGTGATGGGTGTTGGGATTGCCCACTTACAGTCATCCCCAATCCCTTTGTTAGGCTAAGCATCATCATTCATCACTGATAGTGCTAAGTACCATCATCACTGATGCCACTTGTGAGGATAAGCAAAGTACAATAGGTTGGCCAGACAGTATTGTGTGACTTGTGAAATATGTACCTGCAGTGAGATGTGCTAGTACTAATGTACTAATGGTATTTCTTTATTTTCATTTCAGAATGCCACAAGCAAGGAGAGAGCCTCGCTTCACTGCAAGGGATGTGTTGGATATTGTAATGCATGGAGAGAGTGATGTGGACATCGACTTTACTGAAACTGATGAAGAGTCGGATGAAGAGGCCTGTGGAGAGGAGTCCAAAGAAAACCATCCACCCAGTGAACCCAGTGAACCCACTGACCCACTGACCCACTGCCCCCCCCCCCAACCGGCCAAACACGCCAAACCCAGAATGCCACAAGCAAGGAGAGAGCCTCGCTTCACTGCAAGGGATGTGTCCAGACTGCAATCCACGCAAGGCACCATGTCAACATCGGCCATCAGATGTGCGCCAGGACCAAGTTGGACACCTCCCACGGAAGACAGAGAGGGGGCGCTGCAGGAATAGTGGCTGTTCAAGTTACACCAGCTTACTCTGCCACAAGTGTGGTGTTCGTCTGTGCATTTCAGGAGACCGAAACTGTTTCTGGGACTATCACTGCTAAAAAGCAAGTGATTGTAAATGGTGTTCAAATTGATGGATGAGAGGGGGTGCCCGTTTCATTTTGAGCAGGTGTGAATTGGTCTTCGGTGGAGGGCTGTTTGCATCACATTGTGACCAGTGTATATTGTAATTAGGTTTCTTTAGTACATTCATTGTACTGTTTTTCATTTTGTTCTTTTAATAAAATCAAAATTCTTAAAAATATGGCTTATTGATGTTATTATTCATAATGTACTGTTCTGAGGCCCAATATTATTCATAATGTATACTGTTCTGAGGCCAAATGATAAACCATAACCATATAAATGAACCCTTAAGTTGTTTTAGTGAAGTATATAGACATTTGCCATGCTATTCTGACAGTGAGTAAAAATGGCCTATAGGAAATTCTGCTACCCTTTAGACCCACTGTTGTAATATTACAACATTTCAATTAAACCTTACGAAAACTATTTTTTTTTAAAAACATTATATTTTCCTCTCCAAAGTACTCCTAAAACACCATCTGAAAGGTTGATTATTTTTTTTTGTAAGTAGAAATATATCCGGGTCTTGCAGGGTTAACGATATTATTGCGCTAATCAAAAATATGCTTAAAACTCAAAATGCCATCCCTATTCTGGGGGGAACGTAGACTCGCCGAAAACAGCCGATCTACAAGCTCACAACGCGTTGTATCGGCTATTTTCGGCGAATCGGTTTGTGTAGAGTGAAATAAGTAAATGCACTCTTTACAGGTCCGTTTCCATCAAGTATAGAGGGTTTAAGACAGTGATAGTGAATTTGCAGCTCAACAAAAGCTAATTCATCATACTGTATGACGCAGGACAAATTCACGCTGAATTAAAATCTCTGCGATACGATTAATGTGAGCGTTTTTTTTTTTATCACGATAAAACAATATTAACGATTATCATCCCATCCCTAGATTTATTGATTCACACGGTTCCTCCTCCTATCACTATTTACACCCGTTATGTTTCTGTGCCACAGGACATGGGCGCCCTGCGTGACATCGTGATCAACGCCAACCCGGCGCAGCCTCCCCTCACCCTGCTGGTGCTGCACTCCCTGCTGTGCCAGCGCTACAGGGTGCTGTCCACCGTGCACGTCCACTCCTCCGTGTCCGGCGTCCCCCAGAGGCTGCTGTCCTGCCTGGGACCGCCACACAAAGACAGCTACGACCGCCAGCGCTTCCAGCTGGGCTTCACCCTCATATGGAAAGACGGTAAAGGCTACGAGGAAGACGAGCACACGCTCACATTGCAGAGCAACTAGGCCTGTCACAATTATTACATAATCCTATATTCACAATCATTTTAGATAATCGCATTTGTTACGATTATGCAATGTTTGCATAATCGTCATAATCGTTTCCATGTTGAAAATTGTTCACACATTTTCAAATATAAAAAAATGCAGAAATAGCAGATCTACAAGCTCTAATGCTTGTAGATGCTTGTAGTAAGCTTGTAGATGCAGGGGTCTGGGGTTTCGAATACACTGTGGTGCATACGGCTTTGTCGAGCGTCTACATGAACACCATTTGCCCGTGTTCTGGGGGGGTTTAGTTGGGCGGGGAAAGTGATAATTGTCACCGCACATACTCCTACAGCACCTGTCAGCAGGGAGTGTTGGGCGGTAGGAGTAGAACCAAGGCTCTACAACAGCAGTGACAATACACAGAAATGTGTGCGGGGAGGAATCAATTGGCATAACGACTAAATTGCGGAGAAAAAGGGCATTTTTTTCAATATTACCATGCCCGGATAAACAATAAAAGACACATTATATATTATAGACAATCGCGTTCTTCCTACATATCGATTTAATTTTTTTTTTTTTAGAGAATACAATAAAAAGACCCGCACACCGTCTGCACAATAGGAACACTTTTATTTAAGCGACGTTTCGGTCACATAGACCTTCAGGCATCCTCCAAATAATATTTCTATTAAAATCTATTACTTTGATTTAAAGGCATACTAGGTAACGTTTTCAACAAAACTAAAGTTAAATTGTATATCTTTTGTGAGTGGCAAAAGTTTCACAACACCCACTCCATGAATTTCACCCCCGGAAGCCTTTTATTTATATATTTTCTATTGAACGTGGACTGGGGGGACTTTCCCGGGAAAATGACGTTCCTGGCCAACGTCATGACGTCGTGGCCGACGTCCTGGCCGAACACCGCAACGGTTTCCTGTTTGGCCAGGAACTACCGCACTAATATCAAAAAGGAACCTCACGCTGATTTTAAGAGAATGTAGGATTGGAAGATCGAAAAAGAACAGAAAAGGAAAGCACAGCTCATGGTAACTAATGCTCCACTGGCTAAGAGAAACGATCCGTAGATAGTATAAAACAATTAAAAGATCGCTTTTTGAAACGCTTCCGGCTTCCGGTGAAAACGAATGGAATTCTGGGTAATCGAGGACTAGGGAAATTGTATGCAGTGACGGTAGTGACCAGCAGAGGTTGCTAAAAATCGTTATTTGTGATTTTGCATTGTACAACTTTAACTGTCCGTGTCCCTTAACTCTTGCTCCACCCAATCCAACAGTGCCCAAGCTCCAGATGAAGTTCAGCGTGCAGAACATGTGTGCCATCGAGGGCGAGGCCACCGTGGCGCGCTTCCTCTACCGCCTGCTGACGCCGTACCCCTCGGACCCGGGCGCGGCCACGCTGGTGGACAGCTGGGTGGACACGGCCTTCTTCCAGCTGGCCCAGGGCAGCGTCAAGGAGCGCCGCGCCCTCACCGCCGCGCTGGGACGCCACGCCTGGCTGTGCGGGCCGGAGCTCACGCTGGCGGACATCGCCTGCTACTGCTGCACCGTGCAGAGCGGTAAGGGGCCGTCACCGTTAGGGCTGTGAATCGTCTGCTATCTCTCGATTCGATTCCGATTCTTGGGGTCACGATTCCGATTTTTTTCCGATTCAAAACATAGGATTAGGGGGCACGGTGGCACACGGTAGTGCTGTCGCCTCACAGCTAGAAGGTCCTGGGTTCGATTCCCGCAGGGGACGCTGTGGGCGCTGGGGGCGTGTTCTCTCCTCCACGTCATCAGTGCCCATACCCTAGGTGGGGTTGGTGAAAGGGCCTTTCTGTGTGGAGTTTGCATGTTCTCCCCGTGTCTCCTAGGGTAGGTACCCTCACAAAAACATGCAGTAATCCTGGTCACTATACTGCCTCCCCCTGGCCAGCCGGGGCGCCTGATGGAGGGGAAGGGAACTGGTTGGAATAACGTGTTCCTTCCACGCGCTACGTCCAACCAGGGAAACTCTCCCCTGTCAGGTGACAAGAAGGTCAGTTGGCTCTCATGCATTGAAGGAGGCATGAGCTCGGCCCTGGCCTCCCTAGGTTGGCAGAGGGAAGGTAGTGCCCAGGATTACATAGACAATTGGCACTGGGTGTAAAAAAATAGGGTTACAAAATCGCGGGATAAAAATTTAGAAAAAAAAAACAAAAAAAACATAGGATTTCAGGATCTACTCCAGTCTGCTGGCATGAAAGCAGTAGCTTTTGTAATTGTAAAGGTTTTATCAACTGATGATAATGTAAACACACAAAGGTAAATCCAAGACAACGTGTCTAATTTATTCATGCTTGCACACATTTAAATTGTACAAAACTTCTCAGTTACCGGAACAATAAATTAAAGTAATAACATTGCTGTAACATAAATACAATTGGTAGGCTTAGGCTATCTGCCAGCCCAGAACTTGACACTTCTCAAAAATTAAATTATACAGAAATACTGGAAAATGGGAATCAATTCTGAATGGTCAAACATTAGAATGGCGATTCGAGTATGAATCGTTTTTTCCCCACACCCCTAATCACCATTATTATTAACACAGTCGACCTAGTCGCAATTATTTTCGATGATCACATTTATATTTCAGTAAGTATTTTTGCACAATTGCCAGAATTGTTTCCGTTCATCTGTAAAAAAAATGCATTTTCAGTGCAAATAGCAGATTTACAAGCTTGTAGATCGGCCGTTTCCACTGTTTAAAAACAAAATTGGAAATATAAAATATTTGGCCATATTTACAGTATTTATTTTGATTATTGGCAAGTCATTTCTTTGTATATTTCACTAGGCTTAGTATTATGTATGTTATTTATCATAATAAAAAAGTCATAATAAAAAATAAAATAAATGCAATGTTTTATTCATGTTCCCAATGTTCAACTAAACTTCTGTGACGTTTACAGCCGCCCTGCAGAGCGACAGAGTTGATATGACCGCATCCCCTGCCAACGTCCTGAGGTGGCTGAAGGCCTGTGACAACCTGGGTCACTTTGATGGCATCAAACTGCTGCTGCAGTGACCGGCCCCCCACCCACCCCCCCCCCCCGCCGCCCTCTGCCGAGACCACCGGACCGGACTCCTCCTCCTCCTCCTGCCTCCCATCCGAGTGCTGTCCCCCCCTCCTCCCCATGGAGCTCTGCGTTGCAGAGAGTCAGAGAGGGCATTAGAATAACTAAATAATGACAATAATAATAACTGACAGTTCAGTCAATTCAGTTCAGAATTCAGTTCCAAGTGAATGGAGTTCAGAATATAGGCTCTGTGCATAGCTGTAGTCCCAGGTTGTTGTTTTTTTAAGAAGGTGCCGTACCCGTTTCCTGTTAATCCTCTGAACATTCAGACACTAAAATGGCATTTTTCAGAGAGACAAATCAGGAGAACATCTACTTTGTTATCGACCTTTCTCTTCTCTGTCCCAGCAACGCACTCTCGCGAGATCTAGCAACAGTGATCATAGGATGTTTGCGAGATCTGACGAAGCACGGGGTGGCGTTTCTTCCTAAATCCAGCATCTTTTCCAAACAAAGCTATGGGAAACTATGCTGTCTTCTGGAAAAACCCGGGACTACGGTTGGGCACAGAGCCCCATACCAGTTAAGTTCAGAAATGTGTGAAAAAGTTCTAATATTTTCAAGAATTGTGCAAAATAGCCAATCTACGAGCTCGCAAACACGGCCCACGGCGCGTTGTGAACTCGTAGATCGGCTATACAGAGTAAAGTATATACTGTAGGATTTCAACTGGTTAACACATAAGGAAAGTGTTAACATTTTAAAACGTCAGGTGACAACCGTAACAGTGCAGGGTTCAAGTGATGTATGTCGTCATGTGTGTTGCCACCCTGCTGCTCCTGTTAAGAAAAGGGAACCTATAGGCAACTGTTGTGTGGCTGGCAGGGTGTAGATGTGTCAGTGGTGGACAACAACGAACTCAAACCCAGTACTTAAAGGAGTAGTTCACCCAAAAAATGACTTATTTTCTATCAATTGCACACCCCATGAAGCCTTGAATCCATGGATTTATTTGTGTTTTTGTCGCATTCCTAAGCTAATAATTTGATTCCTGTCTCCTACCAGCTAATGTATCCGGAAATACAACCGGGCATCAAATTATTAGCTCAGGAATGCGACAAAAACCAAAATAAATCCATGTATTCAAGGCTTCATGGGGTGTGCAATTGATAGAAAATAAATCTTTTTTTGGGTGAAATCCTCCTTTAAGTCAAAGAATAGATTCACTTGTAGTTGATTAAGTGAAAGCTGCTCAGTCAAATACTCAAATTTGTTCTCGAGTTAAAGAACTGGCATTTAAAAGTATTCAAAAGCACATATGCTTTAAAAAAAATACTCTTAAGTGTGCAGAAGTACAATTTAGAAAGTAACATTTTTCTTAGTGGATTTCAACAGTGAAAATAGCTCAATCTACATGCCTCAAGTAAATGTACTTTGTTAACTGTCCACCACTGGTATTTGTCAGTACAAATGCTGTTGAATCACCTGTGTGTACAAACACTGTACACATGAACACAAACACTGTACATCTCCCACCCACCTTGTGCCTCAGTAGAAGCTACTTAATGTGCAGTATGGAAAAAAAATTAATAACTTTGTAGCAATTTATTTCCTAATAAATTAACATTTCCAGGTTGGAACTTTTTGAAGTCTGTATCGTTTTATTTTGTAAATGTGCCACTGTTTTCTAACGGTTATACTAAGCTTATTCTCCTTTGAAGTGTCACACTGTGTCCACTAGGGGGCAGGATAGGCTTACCCAACAAGCCCACAGTATCATCTTTTGACAATTATGTCCTATATATAGGCCTACACACACACACACACACACACACACACACACACACACACACACACACACACACCAAATTGAACAATGTTCAATTTCAAAAAGAGGGGTAAAAACCCTGGGCTGACCTGTAAGTTTGTTTTCCAGTTTAGAGTAAAATCACAGCAGGGTAAACACATGGCAGGCTGCATAGTACTGACCTTAAGCAACACAGCTGCAACTAATCATATTAATATTGGGTGTGTTAGATTTGTGGTCAGTGTGTACTGACACACCTGTTGTCTGCTGTGGCTCCAGACACACCCAGACCTAAATCGAACTCAACAATTATTGATTTGATAAGCTTGGGAGTGGGTTACTGGCCTGTTAGGTATTCGTGGCCCTTTCGCTGTTCAATTTGACTCACTTCACACTTGCAAGCTGTCTGTATGAGAAAGGAACAGCACATTGTTGCTGTCGGGTATAAACCTTGAGTTGTACGTCCAAAACCGTTCCTTTTTTATTATTTTTTAAAAATATTTTAAAATAGACGATCTACAAGCTGACAACGTGTCGCATTGTAGATAGGCTATTTTCACTAATTTTGTGGGACACTCTTGTATGATGAAGTCGGGCATTCAATTACAAAACAAAAGTTGAAATATGTTGAAGTGATAGCCTACACCTACACCTCTGAAACCTCCATTGACTACTTCAGCTGTTTAAAATGACTGCTCCAGCATTCATCAGCTGTAAAAAGTAATTAACAACAATGAGCACAATGTTCACTGTGGTGAAACCAGTGTGATTCAGTAGGTTTCACATATAAAGCAACATTTATTCGAGAATATGTATATAATTGTAGCCTTTCGAGGCAAGGTTACTGTCCCTGTGCATTACTGCAATCCTCCTTTTTGCCCCCCAAATCCCACCCTCATGCAGTCACAGCTTGGCAGCTTGTCAAACAAACAATGTAGTATAACAGTATAAATTATTTCATTTGCTGCAGGATTGTCAGCTTCATGTCTGTGTAGTGTTTTATTCTTACACTAGATGCCTGTGTGTGTGTGTGTGTGTGTGTGTGTGTGTGTGTGTGTGTGTGTGTGTGTGTGTGTGTGTGTGTGTGTGTGTGTGTGCCTTCACCTTCACACACATATTGTTTTCGAGCAGAAACCTTGTACCTCCATATTTCAACTTTGTATGTGTTTTTCCCTCTGTAAATGAATGCCCTATGCCTATAAAAATAGCAGATCGAATCTGTACTGTGGGTTTTGTAAATATTGAATGAGGGTAAAGTATTAACCAGAGCTTATGACTATATAATAACTACATATCCTGAAAAGTTCCAGTTTTGTACATAGGACGAGGTTTCCACTCAACAGCAATAATACTGTTCCTGCACCAACTCAGGTTAAACTTGCACAGCTGGTGTTCAACACAGTTTACCTGAACCACACCTTTTCATTTGGAAGGAAATCAATCCAACTGACAAATCCCACTAGTGAGTGCTAAATAAAATGGCGAAGGGCACAGTGGTGGGAGAAGCTACTCCAATGTTTTACTTAAGTAAAAGTATCAATCCTGCAATGTAGAAATACTCTGTTAAAGTACGGAATTAAAATGTATATAGGGCTGAAGTGGGTAATGTATGTTTTGTAATAAAAATCGAAATCTACGAAGTAACTAATTACTAACTAATAACTAGAGTATAACTAAAATGTTCCAATATTTTTGTAGTCAAGTAAAAGTACAATATTGGTCTCTGAGATGTAGTGGAGTAGAAGTAAAAGTATAGAAAAAGTACCCCACACTTTTACTTAAGTACAGTACTTGAGTACATGTACTTAGTTACTTTCCACCACTGGAAGGGCATAACAGCTGTTCTAAAGAAGCATTCTGAAGGTTTAAAGCTGTCAGCTTATGAGGGTAGAGTCACAGGGAATGGGAATATAACTAGTTTCAAAGCCTTTAAAAAATAATTGCTCCCTATTTTATCTTGCATATAAGGATCCGACATAATTATGCATTATAATTTATTTACTTACAAACACACTCTCCAAATAACCTTATTATTATCAATCTCACAAACATTTATATCATTTTTTTAAATAAAAACAAGGAAAGTATACATTATTCAGTTATATTTCTTTATTGAAATCAAATCAAACATATTACTTAGTGATCAACTGGTGATCATATAAGTGAATTGTTAGTGTACATTCTCTAATAAAATCCCATACTTAAAGCCTTACTAACTGTAGAGTGGTAGATTATGTTAATACAATACAATTTATACAATTAGCTCAATGGTTAAAATGTCAAGACTTGCACAGGAAATAGGGTTCAAATCCGGGAAGGAAGAGAAACGTTACATAGAGTAGTGCTGCTTTAACTCTTCAATAAGCCTTTATCATAATTTACAATAAAACAAACATCTAAACAGTGAAAGAAAAAAACAGAAAATTGTGCTGTAATTTAAAGTAAATTATTATAATTATAATAACTATTATTAGTATTAGTAGCAGTAGTATTTTACATGTGCATGTTGGTATAGACGACGTCACACTGATAAGAACCAGTATGCGCGTGCAGGCCGGCACCAAATGAAACCCATTCTGTCATGTCTCGCTAGAACGCGCCTCACTAGCCAACACACAAGAGGAGGTTGAATGAACTGAAACCAGCGAAACCCCGAAACAATATGTTGGGAATTGATTGCATGAAACAATCACCTGAGCGTTCAGTCTCAATGTTGGTAAACAAATAACTGGTCTATTGTCAATGCACCTGAATTCCCTAAAAAAAAAAAAAAAAGAAAGAAAGAGAAAAGTTAACAGAACTGATTCCGAGCAGAGGGCGCTGTTTCCAGCGTGATATTTCTCTCTATGGGTCTGTTTTTTTCCTTTTCTTTTGACTATGGGTTCCCAGGTTAACCAAACAGATCTTTTAAAGCGTTATACAGGTCCCAGTGAGGGCTACCTGACAACATGGATTCAGAAGGTTTCATAAAAGTCTTGTCTATGGTGTGAGCATACTGATGCTGCAACTGAGGATCAAATATTTCTGTCTCAGAACATCTGCCCAGACAGGCTGCCAGATGAACAGTGGCACGGAACTTGGAGAACAGGAGCACAATCGCCAATGATAAAGTAACAACAACGAACGGAACACGTGGATAATTTCCTGTCCCAGGGACAAGATATGGGAGAACAATGCTATTTTCCCCAGGGACTCCAAATGTTTGTAAATGAGAATTCAGCGTTTCCCATGCACCATCAGTTGGCCTTATAGGGCTCAGCATAATGTTCGGGATTGTCTGGGTCTTGTCTGAAGCTTCCTTCATGGAGTTCCACTTATTGGGCAGGTTTATAGGCTGGTGGTCTGGAGATGGGATCTCACAGCCATTTCCACTACACTCAAAGACCCTGTGGTGAGGCTGTATGTATCCTGTTGCAACACCAAATGCTGCATCTCCATCAATTGCACAGTTCCAGGGAGTGTAGAGCACCACATCTGTGATAGTGGGCAGAATGAGACAGCTGGCTGGGATCATGGGGTTAGAGATGCATCCATGTGCCACGAAAATGATGTCAATCTCCTTGGAGGGATCCTTCTTCTTCTTCTCGTCAATACGTTGCTTCACAAAGTTAAACATTTCAAAAAGTTTGAGGAAGGCATCAGACTCTGAATTGTCCTCCAGCCATTGCCGTGAAGTTTCATCGGGACAGTTTTCAATGGCATACTTTGCTAACATTTTCCTGTCGTTCTCAGAACAGTTTCCATCCAGGTTCTCAATGCAGTTTTTCACTTTGGCTAACCTCTCAAAAGCCTTCCTGTAAAAAAAAAGAAAAAAACAAAGAGAGAAAGAACTGAGCTATAATAATTGAATTAGTAGGGTAAGGAATTTACATAGCATTACAGTACACACACACACACACACACACACACACACACACACACACACACACACACACACACACACACACACACACACACACACACACACACACACACACACACACACACACACACACACACACACAGGAGAAGGAGCACTCGTTTTCACCGCCCCCCAAGCAATTCTGTAGAAACAACACTAGAGGGAGCCACGAGCCAGGCTTCCCAACTAAAGTGCACACACATATATATGGCCGCGACCACACGCGCTCATGCTTTCAATTTGGTTTATTGAAAGCAGGACTGTTAAGATACTTTTATTGTGTTCTGGCTTTTGTTTTAGTTTCTCCCTGACACACACACACACACACACACACACACACGAAAAGAACTATTCTGTCCCTATCGGTTCACAACTCGGACGGCACTGATTCGACTAGCAGAGCATCGGCCGGTCAGCGCAGGCACTCGCGCGAGGGCGCGCCTCCTCGGCCTCAAGCTCTGCAGAGTCGGCGCGCCTCCGTCATGGACATTAACCATTATCACGTGTGCGTGTGAACGTGTGTTCAGCGTTCCCCTAGCGTAGCTTCCTGGTTGCTACGTGGGGGGGAACAACAAAAGACAGGTCCGCGTCGCATCAAAGCCCCGCCCCAAAGCCCCGCGCCTAAAAACGAGCTTTCTGTCTTCAATCTCCCTGTGTGAGAGAGAGACACACACACACACACACACACACACACACACACACACACACACACACACACACACACACACACACACACACACACACACACACACACACACACGTGTAACACTTTTACAAACAAGGTTACAAAGTGCTTTACAGGCATAAAAGAGGCTCACCGAATCTCATCAACCTCAGTCTGCAATGCCTTACAAGTGGTCTTCATGCCCTCTGCTGTCTCTCTCAGAGACTGACTGGCTTCTGTTCCTTTATTGTTCTTTACCAGCTCTTTGCAGCTAATAATCAACTCAGGAAATGAAATGGCCAGGCCAATGACCCCTCCCCCAACCTGAAAATGATTTAAAAGTATTATGTATTGTATTCATCTGTATTGTATTTTATTGTATCATATAGGGCATAGCAGTGGCGGACATTTTCTGGTTCCACTTCAAAATAGTCAATGCATTTTTCCCATTGACATTTCCAAAAATATTTATATCAATTCATTTAAGCCTAGAATCAAGCCATCCAGGATCCTGGTGAATCATGACCATAGAACATTATTTTCTGTGATTTTTAAAAATGTTATATTTAATTATATACTATATTTAATAACTACCCTTTGTTTTGCCGTTTTCAAAAACGTTTTTTTCACAGAATGAAACGTTTTATGGTCATGATTCACCAGGACCCTGGATGGCTTGATTCTAGGCTTAAAATAATTGATATAAATATTTTTGGAAGTGTCAATGGGAAAAATGCATTAACTATTTTGAAGTGGAACCAGAAAATGGCCGCCACTGCTATGGCCTATTGTATTGTATTTTATGTCATGGCATGCTCCTCTCTGTGTTCTGTTAAGAAAGTGCCAGAAAATAATTTATATAAATATCTTCTTACACGAGCAATTCCCTTAGCTGCTGCCTTTGCTCCTGCTTGAGCGACGACCTTGGTGAATCCTTTGAGTCCTGCTTTGGTGGCAGCCTTCCCCACTATGGCCTTTGCTGGTATTTTCAGGATTAAGTTTGAAAGTAGAGGTGCAGAAAGTGTAGTGGTACTAGTGGCCCTCAGACCACGGCCAACCTTCCCCCCTGTGAACATTGGCATCTTATTTATGGATGAATCAGATATGAGAAACTTGATGTTATCATGCCATGGCAAGCCCCAGTGTCCAGCCATTGCTTTGAGAAGTTCAGCGATGGTGTAATCTTCTTTATTCATGCCAGCGTTTTTCTCCTTCTTCTCCCACTCTTTCTCCAGCAACTCTGTGAGTCTCTGGATTTCGTCTGCAAGAGCTGTGCTCTGTTGGTTAATTTCCTCTGCTTTTTTCATAGTGCTGCTTGATATGAAAGCCTCCACTAATTCTGAACCCACAGTGGTAGCTACACCGAACCCTGTAGCTGCTACTCCTGCTATAACAAGTGGGGTTGCCAGACCTCCTGTAGCTAAGGTCAAAATACCTGCCCCTTTGGTTGCGATGCAACCCAATACAAATGCACTTCCAACAACCTTGCTTATATTAACTTTTTTTCTGTGTTCTTCTAGCTCAGTGGCCAGGTTCTCCACACTATTTGCAAACTCCTCCTGATGGTCCATCCAGGAGAAGAGCTTCTTAATAATACGGTCAGGGATATCCATGGTGTCACAGATTTACAAGTGAGAGGTGAGAAGATCCTGAAAATTTGATAGAAAATAATTAAAAATACAATCTGGCTGTATAAGCAGTTGTAGAATAAACATGCCCTGCACACAGCAGGGTCAACACCAGGGCTCGGCAACCTTTTTGACATAAAGTGCCATGTTTTTATTTTCTTGATAATCAACATGTGATATCAACGTAACTGCCAGAGGTATTTTAATATTTTTTTAGCCAGTGCCAGACTTTTTCATTGAAAAAAAAAAGTACTCAGGAGCCGAGATACAGAATTTTAAGTTAACAAGGAAGTGGATAGGAGTGTAGATCTTCGAAAAATCATATCTCCTTGGTCTTTGGGTCAAATTGGGGGAAAAAAATATATAAAAAAATATTTTGGATAATGATAGAGTCTAATCAGTACAGACAGTGCTTCAACCCCAAAAGGGCCACTTTGCTGCAAAGTTGAGTGGGTGTGTATTATACATATATGGCTTGCTGGCTTTTCAAAAGACAGTGTTACATGATGAGGACAGAAGGAGATCAAGTTCTACCAGCTAAACTATTCGGTTTTGGCAAGATACGGTAGCAAGTGGATTCCATTAAGGTGATCAGGTATTCTATGTTGATGAGAGAGTCCAAGGCATGCAACAATGGAAAAAGACACACCCTAGAAGCTACACTTGATTTGTTTTGATTTATTAGACATAATAATTACATGTTAAATGCTTCTCACAGAAACGTCAAGGATAAAATGCCAATTGAACACTGGAACAAGGAAACTTGGATAATAGCCTACATGATGAGTGATTAATGGCATGCCAGGATTTTAATTGAATGCAGTGTCACAATAGTTTAATGTGAAGGCATCTAACTTTGATCAGACGTGAGCTAGCTGTGGATGGAGGGTTTCCGTGGATTATGGTTGTGGAGTGTTATTATAGTTGTCAATTATTGAAATCCGAAACATGGAATATACTTGGACCATGCCACATTTAATGCCTGTCTCAGGACTGCCACCTGCCAGAATACAGTGGATAACTTCCCAGTCTCCAGGTTTTCGAAATTATAGCTATACCACTTTAACCCTGACATCCCAATTTTGGGCATGTCATAATAGGCTAAAAAGATAAGAAAATGACTGATCTACAAGCTCACAACATGCTGTGATGTGTTGTGATTGATTGATTTGGATAATAATAATCCAGCTTGTAGATTGGCTTTCCCCCACAAATATTTTAGTTATTTATTTGATCATTTGCTTGTTTTAAAATGTGTACTGTAGCGCTGTGGAATAGAGTAGACAATGTGGCACATGAGGAGTCCATTATTATATATTTAGGGCTAGGCCTATGTGATTCTGGTAATATTACCTTTTTTTAAAGCACATTTTGCTATTTTCACAGAATTGAGGCAGCTATTAGCAATCATTTCCTTTAGCTGTCTTGTTGTCTTCACCTGATGCAATTGTGTGTACAGGTACCATGTGCAATAGGCCTAAAAATAGACTAAAAATCTCCTGCAACTAATGTAATGTGCATGTTACTTTACGAGTCACCAAAGTTATTCAAAGGCATTTTTATATGTTTGTATATGCTACATTATAATGAAAAATATATATAGGCCATATCTATATATTCTTTTCAAAATAAAAAATGTGCCACAGACATGTTTGTCCGTGTACGGACATGTTGATGACCCCTGATCTTAATGCAAACCTTTTTAGCATTGATCTTTACCTAGGTTTCCTTTATTTTCTATATTGTTATTATTATTATCACTGACATTATTCGTATTTGATATTATTTCCTTTCTTTTTATATTTTCCTTTTCTATTTCATAATTATTTTCTATGAAGTGCATTGAGTTGCACTATTGCTGTATGAAATGTGCTAAATAAATAAAGCAATATTTGATTTGATACTATATGACCAAACAAGCAAATCTTCTGTGGAGCATATTTGTTATAATTTGTTATTTATTTAATTTATTATTCAATAATGTACTGTATTTATTGAAGTCAACCAAATCTACCCAAGTTTTGTATTATTTTAATCAAATGAATAGTTGGCTAAAACCAACAAAAATGAAAAAAAAAAGAAAGAAAGAGGGGATTATTTATTCTAACACATATTCATGGTTTTAGTGGTATAGCCTGACAAATGGCAAATGTGACAGGACTGCCGCTGGTCAAACCTACCTGCAGCACCCTAATAAATAGTCTTAAGGAGCTGATACTAAATATTACCCCAGTGAATCAAAAATAATGTCTTAATGAATCTAAAACCAGTATAACCAGTGATACAATTCAAACAAACAAAAACAAAACAAAGTCATTGTGGATGACAGAAGTGATCAAGATTGTTCTTACCTTAAGTGATGTTGACAGTTGTTTACCTGGCTGGTTCTGTGAAGGTGTATTTAAGTACCACTGATAAACAAAAATAAAACTAACTTAGTGCTGGAACAAGGTTTATATTCAGTATGATTTCAGTATTATTGACAACATGGCTATTCACTCAATGGGATTAGATCATTCATTGGTTCTCAAACTTTTTAACTCTCAGAGTTACAGACCTGTAAGGGTCTATTTGGAATATGATAATGAATGATATCAATAGTGCGTGACAGCAGCTCAGATAATTCAGACTTTTCAAGGAGCTAGTGTATATTCTCACATCCAGCAATTCCAGGTTTATTTACAGTGAATATATCTGTTATCTACTGCATTGATTAGACCCTCCAGAAAAACGTGATTATGCGATCGAAGCATAATTCATTGCATAATCAGCCAAATGGCGCAGATTATGCGGGGGTAAATGTTTTTTCAAAAAGTTCCATATCCATTTGAAAGTTCTGACAGAAAACTTGTAAAAACTAGTAAAATATCTCCACTTTTCCACGAGTGACTGCTGGAATGAACATTATGAAAACTTCCCTTGGGAACAGTCTGTGTTTGGGAAGCACAAATGTATGGGGCACACAATTGACAGGTGCATTGTGATTGGTGTGGGGTAATTAATCACACCACCTGTCAATTGTGTGCCCCTAGAGACCCCTTAACAGACAACGTCACACTGATAGAACCAGTATGCGCGCGCAGGCCGGCACCAAATGAAACCCATTCTGTCAGGTCTCGCTAGGACGCGCCTCACTAGCCAACACACAAGAGGAGGTTGAATGTACTGAAACCAGCGCACGGCACCCCAAAACAATATGTTGGGAAATGATTGCATGAAACAATCACCTGTGCGTCCAGTCTCAATGTTGGAAAACAAATAATTGGTCTATACATTTGTGCTTCCCAAAGGAAGTTTTGATATGTTCAGTCCTGCACTCATTTCTGGACCCTCACCCAGAGAGAATGTTGTCCGTGTGAAGCTCGTGGAAAAGTGGAGATATTTTACTAACACATGTTTTCTAGCAGAACTTTCAAATGGATATGAAACTAGAGGACACTATCTGACTCCAAGTCGCAGGAATTCATTATTGGGTGATTACACGCGTTTATGCCGCCCAGATCAGTCTGCTAACTGGGCGGGGAAAGAAAGGATCGATCTATGGCTGTGTATTTGGAATACATGAAATGTATGTAAGATCACAGACATTCTAGGGCTACCAGAAAACCAGCTCCTCAGAGAAAAGTAGGCTAGTAGTATTCCATGGAAGCTGATAGGAACAACACTTGACATAGACTTCCACTCTTATACACCCACACACACACTTGCACTTACATCCTTTTCTACTAATCTTTATTTTTCTCTATCATTCATACTGTGTATCTATTGTTGTATTATTTATGTTGCCAAATAATTTATGTTTTGTGAGGTGAGATTAACTTTATAAACCCCAAAGGGGTTTCTATCAATCTTACCTGCACAACCCAACCCAATATTATGCTGTTGTTACAAATGTGTTGTTTTCAAATGTTCGAATAAAAAAATCTCAAATCTCTGACTTACCTGATCATAATAGTCCGTTTGAAAAACTGATTAAACAGGAACGTCTGGATAAAGTACCTTATTGATCCTGTGGTAAATGGTCTAAGTTTTTCCAACGAAAACAAGTATCATCTCCTGAGTGTTAAAAATGATGAACAAAGCTTCGGTTCAAGTGTGGGTTTATAACAATGTATTTATTGTCATAGAGCAAAACCATTCAAGGGTCAAATGATAATAGCGCAAATTACATTACAACAAACACACCTTTTATACTGAACAGTAGGTCTACCTCCATTTCTTTAACAATGAACTTAGACACGCCTTTACTTTCTCAACAGCCAATAACTTTGTCAGGTAACCTGCATCTGACTCCACCTCTCACATCAGCGGGTTTTTTCAAAGAAATGAATTAGCACAAAACGTTAAACCAATATCTCTACAACAGTTATTTTGCAAAGGTATGACTTTAAAATAGAAACTCATAATTCAAACATTACTCCACAATTCATGTACTTCAAGAAATGTCCAAACAACATAAAAAATATGTTTATGTTAACCCAGAATAATAAAATAAAACAGAATTAAAATGATTACACTAAAAATAGACTTTATGCATGATATCCAATTACATTTTCATGACTATTTATCACCAAAGTTTTATTCACCTAATTCCTATAAATACTTTTTGAAGAGTAAACCAAATGATATTATTTAATATTTAGAAATCATGTTTCTTCATCCAGTTAAACATTTGACCATTCTCTGTAACTCTAAACAAACTAAATGAGTGATCATATTTAACCCAAGATACTATTATATTTCCACCTAAAGTCTTATTTACCTATTTTACAGTTTTTTAAAGGATCTTACATTTTACTATTTCTCATCCTAAGTCTACTTTAGAAAAAGTTACAACCTAATAATTAGACTCATTTACATTAGCTAATTTACATTTGGCTAAATACTTAAGCCTGGTGACCTTTGGTTTTTCACAGTCAGGGAAAATGACTGCAACTCAACTCTATTTTATCTTACTTATCTTATCTATTTCCTTACAAACTTGCTTTTTGGCTTCCAGCAACTGTCTTGCTTGTCTGGGGAATCAGTAAAAGAGAGGAACTCATGATTTATGCTACTTACATTGGTGACCACCCTCTGTTCTCTTTATCAAAGTAGTTCAGTCTTTGGAGCTTCATCAGGTGATGTACTCATCACACCTTTCAATGTAAATGTGAAAACTGATTAGTCTTTTGTTTGGCAAACTCAGTCACTTTTTGCTGGCACAGTGGACTTTGAGTGAGACATCAATTTCTTTAACCTAGTTGCTTATTATTAAACCAATGTGTCATAACAAAATAATCTGGTAGTAATATTCTCATGTGTAATAACTACTTTTAGTCCTGGATATAGCACAATCCGTTACAGTTTGAATAGGAGCAGCAGTGTGTACAGCACGCTATTGTCACCTTGCGTGAGCTTTTATTCAAATCATACCAAGCTGTTTGTTGACATCATCTTTCGACACTATTCAACCCCGCCTGTTTGGGGATGAACTCTGTTCAGAGAAGTCCAGACACACCCTATTACAACTACTACTTACTCTGACACACCAGAGGCCTATTACAGATGTGAGATTATGTACAGAACACTGGATACTCTCATGCAACAGCTCCAGGATCGCTTTTCTGAAAAAGATTTGCATATTCTGCAGTGTCTGGCTGATGTTGTAACCTCAGATAGCCCATCAGAGAACAGTGTGACAGATGAATGTCAGACATACAATCTTGATGCCGATGTTCTTAAAACTAAAATCTCTGTAATGACTTCCATGTTCAGAGAAGAGCCCAAAGAATATGAGGAGGACATGTCACTGTTGGAAAAGAAACAAAGTGTTTTTGGTGAGAAGGGACAGCAATTAATTTGGTACATTAAAACAGCCTTTACATAGATTGTGCATTACGTTCACCCATTCACACACACATTCATACACCGATGGCGGAGGAAACCATGCAAGGCACCAACCTGCTCATCGGGAGCAATTAGGTGTTCAGCGTCTTGTTCAAGGACACTTCGACAGTAACTGTTCTGGGCGAGCCCGGGATCGGAAACCTCCCGGCTTCCATCCAGCCGCTCTACCGGCCACTCTACCCCTGAGCCACTGCCGCCCCGCCCCCATGATTGACATTTACATGCTGAGACTGTTTGGCTATATCCTGTGCTCCAACATAAGTAAATAAATCATATAGGGACATGCTCATGGTGTCTAGAACAAGAAGTACTTGTCTTGCATATTTTTTTGTTTATATTCTATTACTTAGCCATTGCGTTTTCATAGATGTGTTATTAGTTAGGCTATGGTTTAACTGAAAATGTTTTTGTTTTGTTTTGTTTTGTTTTTCTCATGGGAAAATCTTGCCCCCCCTGCTGACGGAGGCAAAAATCGCCGATGAATGAAATTGAATTGATTCACAGGAAATACGATTTGTGTAGAAAGGTAAAGATGTAAATTGGATCATGGAGAGACATATTTGGATTTCATATTCATTAAAGCAATAACGAAAAAACATCACATGGATGCAACTGGGACGTATCATCAGTGTTGTAGCCTGGGGTCATAGGATGTTTCGGGTCTCGCAACATACACCCTCACCCAGGTGACCCAGCCAGGGTTGATCAAGCCCCGACTTACGTCCCAGGTAGCTACCCACGGTCAGTCCTAAATAGGGAAAGACAGGGCCACTCAATACGCTTGTCCGAAACTACTCTGCCAGGAATGGGGGAGAGCGGAGGCTCTGGCACGTGGAGGGGCTAGGCTCTGTGGATGGCCTCCTGGCCGGGCTCCTCCTCCGTCTCACCAGGTCCAGGACCTGAGCGTTGCACCAAACTCCCCCGCTCCAAACATTTCATTCTGGTGTGATGGTGTCTTGGCCCGTGGTGGTACTGCAGGCTCCCTTTGCGTCTTGCTTGAATGGTCCTCCTAAAGGCCTCACCGTGGATTTGTTGGGCTTCTTCCTCACGGAAGACACAGACTGGGGCGCCAACCCAAACTGCTCCCGGATGCAGTCTACATTCCGGCTGTCACCCGTCTCTCCGGTGGTCACCAATCTATTCCTGGTTGTCACGTAGTCTATAAATTCCTATGAGCCACTATAAATAGAATAACTATAACGAAAAAACATCACATGGATGCACCTGGGACGTATCATCAGTGTTGTAATAACCTATATGTCTTCTGGAGTGTAAACTAAAGACAAGTGAAAACGTTTTGGAATTAAGACACCAACAACGTATATCGTAATATACAGTAATATCATCTGTGTATTATCTGTATTTAATGTCCCTGAGACTTTTAATTTGTAATAAAGAAAATTGTTAACTTTATTAATATTTTTCCTAACATTTTGGCATTTTTATGAATGTTTTCCTAATATTTTGGCTATCCGTGTTTATTCTTATTTAGACTACAGAGCCAAAGGTGAAGTATTCCTATGTATTGATGGTTAATTGTCTGAAAATGCACATTAACATGAATCAAACAAGACCAACATATTAATAGAAACTATAATGTGTAAAAACAATAAATGAATAAAAACTGATGATAGTGAAGTCAAACAAGTATATGAAGCTATCTATGAAATCTGCAAGTTTAATCTGCAGTTTTATACAATATAGTACATGGGGTCCCTGCTTTATCTCTCTGTCAGCTAGGGTTATTGGCCTGAAAATCGTTTAGTGTTATAATAGTCATAGATATTATAATATCTCTATACAATTATAATATAGTCCACACACTTTTGTAATATTTGTCACTGTATATTTGCATACACAGTGAAATGAGGTATCTGCATTTAACCCACCCTCAGTAACAGGAGCAGTGGGTGCTACAAGGGCAGCTTCTCGTGGAGGATTTAGGGGTTAAGTGTCTTGCTCAGGGACACTTTGACACCTATCGAACCTGGGACTCATAGCTTTCCAGGCGGGCTCTCTAACCATCATCAGATATTCTAAGGCAGTTGTTCTCTATAACATCAAAGGGGTTTCAGGGGTTCCCCAGCAAAATGAGGAATAATAATACCATAATAAAAGACTTATTAATAAAGCGTCACTGTCTCTCATTTTTGACAATGTATTTGATATTACCTTTATATTATTTGATAAATGATGCATTTCATCCTCTAGTCTAGTCTATATTGTCCAGCAAAAGAGGCAACGAAGGAGTGAAAAGTGGAAATGGTCAATGCTGATGCTTGTAGATCTGCTATTTTCGACAAGTGACATTGTTGTATGAATCAAGCTTCAGTGTACGAGTGTTCAGAAATCTGATTAGAATCTAATTTCAAACCACTTAGGAATGTGATTTAAATCTGATTCATATAAATGCCAGAAAAAACTAATACTTTATCTACAAGCTCACAGCACGTCTAAATGCGATGAGTTGTGAGCTTGTAGATAAGCTATTTTCACAATATTAGATCTACTATGTTCATTATATTTGAACTAGGGCTTAAGTAGAATTCGTAATTCATAATGTATTGTTTTCCCCCTTCCTTTTTGCGTTTAAAACTTTCAAAAGTATTAAGAAATTGTCAAAGAAATTTCAAGATTCTTCAAAATGTACATCAGGCATTTCTTGGATTTGAACCTAGGATCTTTGGATCATTTAGAGAGTGTATTTACACAGTGAGCTATTGAACTTTGATCACCTGAAGCCAAATGGATTCATCACAAAAAAGTCAGGGGCCTGTTTCCATTGTCTCAAAACTGCTCCATAAACAATTCAGACAAGCAACAGCATAACAAACAACCATATACCTGTATATAGAAAAATTAATTCAACTGCATATCTTGATTTATATTTTGTTTGTATCATTGTTTGTTGTTGGTTAAAACAAAAAGAAAACAGATTTGTATCAGGCAGCATGGTTGGTCACTGTGAAGTGAATTGAGTTCAGAATATAGGCTCTGTGCATACCTGTAGTCCGAGATGTTTTTTTAAGAAGGTGCCGTACCCGTTTCCAGTTAATCCTCTGAACATTCGGACACTAAAATGGCATTTTTCAGAGAGACAAATCAGGAAAACATCTACTTTGTTATCGACCTTTCTCTTCTCTGCCCCAGCAACGCACTCTCGCGAGATCTAGCAACAGTGATCATAGGATGTTTGCGAGATCTTACGAAGCACGGGGTGGCATTTCTTCTTAAATCCAGCATCTTTGTCAAACAAAGCTATGGGAAAATACGTCTTCTGGAAAAACCCAAGACTACAGTTGGGCACAGAGCCCCATACCAGTTAAGTTCAGAAATGTGTGAAAAAGTTCTAATATTTTCAAGAATTGTGCAAAATATAGCCAATCTACGAGCTCGCAAACACGGCCCATGGCGCGTTGTGAACTAGATCGGCTAGACAGAGTAAAGTATATACTGTAGGATTTCAACTGGTTAACACATAAGGAAAGTGTTAACATTTTAAACGTCAGGTGACAACCGTAACAGTGCAGGGTTCAAGTGATGTGTGTCGTCGTGTGTGTTGCCACCCTGCTGCTCCTGTTAAGAAAAGGGAACCCAGGCAACTGTTGTGTGGATGGCAGGGTGTAGATGTGTCAGTGGTGGACAACAACGAACTCAAACCCAGTACTTAAAGGAGTAGTTCACCCAAAAAATGACTTATTTTCTATCAATTGCACACCCCATGAAGCCTTGAATCCATGGATTTATTTGTGTTTTTGTCGCATTCCTAAGCTAATAATTTGATTCCTGTCTCCTACCAGCTAATGTATCCGGAAATACAACCGGGCATCAAATTATTAGCTCAGGAATGCGACAAAAACCAAAATAAATCCATGTATTCAAGGCTTCATGGGGTGTGCAATTGATAGAAAATAAATCTTTTTTTGGGTGAAATCCTCCTTTAAGTCAAAGAATAGATTCACTTGTAGTTGATTAAGTGAAAGCTGCTCAGTCAAATACTCAAATTTGTTCTCGAGTTAAAGAACTGGCATTTAAAAGTATTCAAAAGCACATATGCTTTAAAAAAAATACTCTTAAGTGTGCAGAAGTACAATTTAGAAAGTAATTTTTCTTAGTGGATTTCAACAGTGAAAATAGCTCAATCTACATGCCTCAAGTAAATGTACTTTGTTAACTGTCCACCACTGGTATTTGTCAGTACAAATGCTGTTGAATCACCTGTGTGTACAAACACTGTACACATGAACACAAACACTGTACATCTCCCACCCACCTTGTGCCTCAGTAGAAGCTACTTAATGTGCAGTATGGAAAAAAATTAATAACTTTGTAGCAATTTATTTCCTAATAAATTAACATTTCCAGGTTGGAACTTTTTGAAGTCTGTATCGTTTTATTTTGTAAATGTGCCACTGTTTTCTAACGATTATACTAAGCTTATTCTCTTTTGAAGTGTCACACTGCGTCCACTAGGGGGCAGGATAGGCATACCCAACAAGCCCACAGTATCATCTTTTGACAATTATGTCCTATATACACACACGCACACACACCAAATTGAACAATGTTCAATTTCAAAAAGAGGGGTAAAAACCCTGGGCTGACCTGTAAGTTAGTTTTCCAGTTTAGAGTAAAATGACAGCAGGGTAAACACATGGCAGGCTGCATAGGACTGACCTTAAGCAACACAGCTGCAGCTAATCATCATATTAATAATGGGTGTGTTAGATTTGGTCAGTGTGTACTGACACACCTGTTGTCTGCTGTGGTTCCGGATAGGATACAACCAGACCTAAATCGAACTCACCCATTATTGATTTGATACGCTTGGGAGTGGGTTACTGGCCTGTTAGGTATTCGTGGCCCTTTCACTGTTCAATTTGACTCACTTCACACTTGCAAGCTGTCTGTATGAGAAAGGAACAGCACATCGTTGCTGTCGGGTATAAACCTTGTACGTCCAAAACCGTTCCTTTTTTATTATTTTTTAAAAATATTTTAAAATAGACGATCTACAAGCTGACAACGTGTCGCATTGTAGATAGGCTATTTTCACTCATTTTGTGAACACTCTTGTATGATGAAGTCGGGCATTAAATTACAAAACAAAAGTTGAAATATTTTGAAGTGATAGCCTACACCTCTGAAACCTCCATTGACTCTACTTCCGCTGTTTAAAATGACTGCTCCAGCATTCATCAGCTGTAAAAAGTAATTAAAAAAATGAGCACAATGTTCACTGTGGTGAAACCAGTGTGATTCAGTAGGTTTCACATATAAAGCAACATTTATTCGAGAATATGTATATAATTGTAGCCTTCGAGGCAAGGTTACTGTCCCTGTGCATTACTGCAATCCTCCTTTTTGCCCCCCAAATCCCACCCTCATGGAGTCACAGCTTGGCAGCTTGTTAAACAAACAATGTAGTATAATAGTATAAATTATTTCATTTGCTGCAGGATCGTCAGCTGGTCATCTACGTGTCTGTGTGATGTTTAATTCTTACACTAGATACCACTGTGTGTGTGTGTGTGTGTGTGTGTGTGTGTGTGTGTGTGTGTGTGTGTGCGCCTTCACCTTCACACACGTATTGTTTTCGAGCAGAAACCTTGTAGGCCTACCTCCATATTTCAACTTTGTATGTGTTTTTTTCCCCCTCCGTAAATTAATGCCCCATTTCATAGTACAAGATTGTCGTGCAAAAGCTTGTAGATCTGCTATTTGCGCAATGAAAATAATCTGTACTGTGGGTTTTATAAAAATGTAATGAAGGTAAAGTATTAACAAGAGCTTATGACTATATAATAACTACAATGGAACCATTGGAACACAGGTTTTCATATCCTGAAAAGTTACAGTTTGGACGTACTACGAGGTTTCCACTCAACAGCAATAATAGTACTGTTCCTGCACCAACTCAGTTTAAACGTGCACAGCTGGTGTTCAACACAGGTCACATGACCCACACCTTTTCATTTAGAAGGAAATCAATCCAACTGACAATTCCCACTAAAGTGAGTACTAAATAAAATGGCGACAGGCACAGTGGTGGAAGAAGTACTCCCATTCTTTACTTAAGTAAAAGTATCAATACTGCAATGTAGAAATACTCTGTTACCAGTTAGAGTACGGAATTCAAAATTGACTTGAGTAAAAGTACAAAAGCATTGGCATTGTACTTAAAGTACCAAAAGTAGAACATACTAATTATGCAGAATGTCCCATTTCACACGTTTTAAATGTATAAAATGTATACAAATTATTTTTAAAATAACCAATCTACAATCTCTTGTAAATCGGCTGTTCTTAGTTACTTTCCACCACTGGAAGGGCATTACAGCTGTTCTAAAGAAGCATTCTGAAGTTTTAAAGCTGTCGGCTGATGAGGGCAAAGTCACAGCTTTGGGAATGTAACTAGTTTCAAAGCCTGTAAAAAAAGTGTTATAGGTCTATATTATCTTGTATATAAGGATCAAACTTAATTATGCATATAATTTACTTACAAACACACTCTCCAAATAACCTTATCATTAACAATCTCCTAAACATTTATATCAGTTGTTTTTAATTAAAACAAGTAAAGTATACATTATTCAGTTATATTTATTTATTGAAATCAAATCAAACATATTACTTAGTGATCAACTGTTGATCATATAAGTGAATTGTTAGTGTACATTCTCTGATAAAATCACATACTTAAAGCCTCACTATGTAACTGTAGACTGGTAGAGTATGTTAATACAATAACTTTACTATTGGGGTGGTTGTGTTTTGTCACCCTCCTCTTCTATTGAGACATTTAGATCATGTCAAAGGTCATGTCTCACCTAGACACAGGGTCTGACACAAATTTTGACCTGATGGTCAAGATTCAATTTATCCCCAGAGCAAGCAGGCAGGCTCTATTAGCTCAATGGTTCAAATACGGGAAGGAAGAGAAAAGTTACTTAGTGCTGCTTTAACTCTTCAATAAGCCTTTATCATAATTTACAATAAAACAAACATCTAAACAGTGAAAGGAAAAAAACTGAAAATGGTGCTGTAATTTAAAGTAAATTATTATAATTATATTAACTATTATTATTATTAGTAGTAGTAGTAGTATTTTACATGTGCGTGGTGGTATTGTCAATGCACCTGCTTCCCTCAAAAGAAAGAAAGAAAGAAAGAAAGAAAGAAAGAAAGAAAGAGAAAAGTTATCAACAGAACATAATGCTGTAAGAACCGATTCCAAGCAGAGGGCGCTGTCATCTCTCTCTCTCTGGGTCTGTTTCTTTCTATGGGTCTGTTTTTTTTCTTTTCTTTTGACGATGGGTTTCCAGGTTGACCAAACAGAGCTTTGAAAGCTGTATGTAGCCCAGAGTTAGGGCTACATGACAACATGTTTCCAGAAGGTATCATGCGTGTGTCATCCATGGTGTAAGCATACTGATGCTGCAACTGAGCTTCATCAAACATTTCTGTCTCAGAACATTTGCCCAGACAGGCTGTCAGATTGACAGTGGCACGGAACCTGGAGAACGTGAGCACAAGTGACAATGCTAAAGTAACAACAAAGAACGGAACATCTGAATCCTTTCCTGACCCAGGGACAATATATGGGAGAACAATGCGATTTTTCCCAGCGGCTCCAAATTGGTTTTCAAGAAAATATATCCTTTCCCATGCACCATCCTCTGGCCCTCCTACAGGGCCCAGCACAATGTTCGGGATTGTCTGGGTCCCAGCTTCCTTCATGGAGTTCCAGTTCTTGGGTAGGTTTTTCAGCTGGTGGCCTGGACTTGGGATCTCACAGTCTTCTTCACCACAAACAAAGACCCTGTGGTGAGGCTGCATGCGTCCTGTTGCAACACCATACGCTGCATCTGCAGAAATTGCACAGTTCCAGGGAGTGTAGAGCACCACATCTGTGATAGTGGTCAGAGGCATGTGACAACTGGCTGGGATCATGGGGTTAGAGATGTATCCATGTGCCACGAAGGTGATGTCAACCTCCCTGGAGTGATCCTTCTCCTCCTCCTTGTCAATACGTTGCTTCACAAAGTGAAACATTTCAACAAGTTTGAGGAAGGCATCACACTCTGAATTGTCCTTCAGCCATTTCCGTGTAGTTTCATCGTGACAGAGTTCCATGGCAAACTCCGTTAAGTCTCTCCTCATCTTCGAGTCAGCACAGTTTCCATCCAGGTTCTCAATGCAGTTATTCACTTTGGCTAACCTCTCAAATGCCTTCCTGTAAAAAAAAAACACACATGTATAAATATTACATATTTACACAAACAATATCTGATGTTAATGATAATACATTTATTTGCATAGCGCTTTTCCATACAAGGCTACACAGTGCTTTAGAGGCATAAAAGAGGCTCACTGAATCTCCTCAAGCTCAGTCTTCACTGCCTCACAAGTGGTCTTCATGCCCTCTGCTGTCTCTCTCAGAGACTGACTGGCTTCTGTTCCTTTATTGTTCTTTGCCAGGTCTTTGCAGTTGGAAATCAACTCAGGAAATGAAAATGCCAGGCCAATGACCCCTCCCCCAACCTGAAAACGATTTAAAAGTATTATGTATTGTATTCAACTGTATTGTATTGTATCACATTGTATTGTATTATGCCTCTCTGTGTTTTGTTAAGAAAGTGCCAGATAATAATGTATATAAATATTTTCTTACATTCCCAGCAATTCCCTTTGCTGCTGCCCGTGCTGCCCGTGCTCCTACTTTGGCGAGTCCTTTGGTGATTACAGCTTTTTCGGCTTTTTCAGCAGCCCTCTTCGCTATAGCCTTTGCTGGTATTTTCAGGATTAGTTTTGAAAGTAGAGGTGCAGAAAGTGTAGTGGCCCTCAGAACACGGCCAACCTTCCCCTCTGTGAACATTGGTATCTTACTTATGGATGAATTAGGTAAGAGAAACTTGAAGTTATCGTGCCATGGCAAGCGCCAGTATCCAGCCATTGCTTTGAGAAGTTCAGCCATGGTGTAATCTTCTTTATTCATGCCAGTACTTGTTTGAGCATTTTTCTCCTTCTTCTCCCACTCTTTCTCCAGCAACTCTGTGAGTCTCTGGATTTCGTCTGCCAGATCTGTGCTCTGTTGGCTAATTTCTTCTGCTTCTTTCATAGTGCTGCTTGATATGAAAACCTCCACTAATTCTGAACCCGCACTGGTAGCTGCACCTAACCCTGTAACTACTCCTGCTGTTATAAGAAGAGGGGTTGCCAGACCTCCTGTAGCTAAGGTCAAAATACCTGCCCCTATGGTTGCAACGGCACCAAGTACAGACGCACTACTTCCAACAACCTTGCTTATATTAACATTTTGTCTGTGTACTTCTAGCTCAGTGGCCAGGTTCTCCACAATATTTGCAAACTTCTTCTGACGGTCCAACCAGGAGAAGAGCTTCCCAATGATAATGTCAGGGATATCCATGGTGTCACAGATTTGTGAGAGGTGAGAAGATCCTGAAAATTTGATAGAAAATAATTAAAAATACAATTTGGCTGCATAAGCAGTTGTAGAATAAACCTGCCCTGCACACAGCAGAGTCTAGACCAGGGCTCTGCAACCTTTTTGACATTTGACATTTTCTTAATAATCAACATGTGATCTCATGAATTATGAAAAAATATATATTATTTCGAACAGATTTTCAAATCAGAATGTAATGTTTAGTAAATGTCTATTAGACATAATAAACAAAGTCTGTGTGTATGTGTGTCCCTGGCATAACTTGGGTGCTGTTCAACTGATTGGCCTCAATCTTGCCGTGTGTCCCAAATGACCTGGGGGTGTGCAGTGCCAAGTGGCAATTCCGTGTCTGAGAACTGAAAAACCATGAATGTCCTCATTTATCTATCCGCGGGTTTGTGGACGATCCAAAAGGCATTTGCCGATATGGACTCAGTGATGCCATGTGTGTTTTTTTCTTAACTGTGTATAGCTGACCTTTGATCTGAATTTTATTCATTTCAGTTTTATGTCATTATTATTTTTGTTTTTGTTTTAATATGTAGCACTTTGAGATTTGGTTCAAATATAAAGTGCGTTACAAATCAAATGTATTATTATTATTGTGGACGATCCATCTGCTTCACTGATTGGCTGAGCAGTGCGTCATGGTCTAATATTTAAAAGGCATAGTATGTAACTTTGACCTGTGTTTACATAGTGGTGGTGTTTACCTGCAGAAACACATTGACCTCTTGCTGGATTTTGGTGTTTTCAGTTCACTGTTTGTTTTGGTAGACGGGGACATTTTGGGTGTACCAAAACAAACAGTGAAAACACCAACATACAGCGAGAAGGCACTGTGTTTCTGTAGGTAAACACCACCACACTACTCCACTGGCTGATGACTGCTGGTTTAGAAGGAAATGATTGGTAGAAAAATGTATATATTGTTTTGTTATGTAAACACAGGGTAAAGTAACATACTTTGCCTTTACATTTGGAGGGTCACAAATCATCAACCATTTCTCTCTCTTGCTGATACTGAAAAGTTAATGCATGGTTTTATTTCTAGCAGGCTTAATTGTAAATCTCTCCTTTCTGGTCTACCGAACAGCAGTTGGTCCCAATGGGCTGACAATGGCCAGATTGAGAGCACACTAATTGGTTGCCTGTTAGTTTCAGAATCCATATTAAATTACTAAATTATCTGCAATGCTTTTCGGGTACTGCATGTGCCCAGCAGAACCCTTATTAACAAAACCATTATTAATAATAATAATAATAATAATAATAATAATAATAATAATAATAATAATAATAATAATAATAATAAATGTTATTTGTATTGCACTTTACATTTGAAACAAACCTCAAAGTGCTAATTATTAACACAACCCTCTGGTCCAAAGTCTAGAATAAAAAGTCACAGAGAAGCCGTTTTTATTATTATTATGCTCCTAGCCTCCTATGCCGTAGGATCTATGCTATTGTGACGACCCATCCTATAGACCATATTCACACGGCGGCCATATAGCTGTCTTGTTGTCTTCACCTGATGCAATTGTGTGTACAGGTACCATGTGCAATAGGCCTAAAAATAGACTAAAAATCTCCTGCAACTAATGTAATGTGCATGTTACTTTACGAGTCACCAAAGTTATTCAAAGGCATTTTTATATGTTTGTATATGCTACATTATAATGAAAAATATATATAGGCCATATCTATATATTCTTTTCAAAATAAAAAATGTGCCACAGACATGTTTGTCCGTGTACGGACATGTTGATGACCCCTGATCTTAATGCAAACCTTTTTAGCATTGATCTTTACCTAGGTTTCCTTTATTTTCTATATTGTTATTATTATTATTATCACTGACATTATTCGTATTTGATATTATTTCCTTTCTTTTTATATTTTCCTTTTCTATTTCATAATTATTTTCTATGAAGTGCATTGAGTTGCACTATTGCTGTATGAAATGTGCTAAATAAATAAAGCAATATTTGATTTGATACTATATGACCAAACAAGCAAATCTTCTGTGGAGCATATTTGTTATAATTTGTTATTTATTTAATTTATTATTCAATAATGTACTGTATTTATTGAAGTCAACCAAATCTACCCAAGTTTTGTATTATTTTAATCAAATGAATAGTTGGCTAAAACCAACAAAAATGAAAAAAAAAAGAAAGAAAGAGGGGATTATTTATTCTAACACATATTCATGGTTTTAGTGGTATAGCCTGACAAATGGCAAATGTGACAGGACTGCCGCTGGTCAAACCTACCTGCAGCACCCTAATAAATAGTCTTAAGGAGCTGATACTAAATATTACCCCAGTGAATCAAAAATAATGTCTTAATGAATCTAAAACCAGTATAACCAGTGATACAATTCAAACAAACAAAAACAAAACAAAGTCATTGTGGATGACAGAAGTGATCAAGATTGTTCTTACCTTAAGTGATGTTGACAGTTGTTTACCTGGCTGGTTCTGTGAAGGTGTATTTAAGTACCACTGATAAACAAAAATAAAACTAACTTAGTGCTGGAACAAGGTTTATATTCAGTATGATTTCAGTATTATTGACAACATGGCTATTCACTCAATGGGATTAGATCATTCATTGGTTCTCAAACTTTTTAACTCTCAGAGTTACAGACCTGTAAGGGTCTATTTGGAATATGATAATGAATGATATCAATAGTGCGTGACAGCAGCTCAGATAATTCAGACTTTTCAAGGAGCTAGTGTATATTCTCACATCCAGCAATTCCAGGTTTATTTACAGTGAATATATCTGTTATCTACTGCATTGATTAGACCCTCCAGAAAAACGTGATTATGCGATCGAAGCATAATTCATTGCATAATCAGCCAAATGGCGCAGATTATGCGGGGGTAAATGTTTTTTCAAAAAGTTCCATATCCATTTGAAAGTTCTGACAGAAAACTTGTAAAAACTAGTAAAATATCTCCACTTTTCCACGAGTGACTGCTGGAATGAACATTATGAAAACTTCCCTTGGGAACAGTCTGTGTTTGGGAAGCACAAATGTATGGGGCACACAATTGACAGGTGCATTGTGATTGGTGTGGGGTAATTAATCACACCACCTGTCAATTGTGTGCCCCTAGAGACCCCTTAACAGACAACGTCACACTGATAGAACCAGTATGCGCGCGCAGGCCGGCACCAAATGAAACCCATTCTGTCAGGTCTCGCTAGGACGCGCCTCACTAGCCAACACACAAGAGGAGGTTGAATGTACTGAAACCAGCGCACGGCACCCCAAAACAATATGTTGGGAAATGATTGCATGAAACAATCACCTGTGCGTCCAGTCTCAATGTTGGAAAACAAATAATTGGTCTTTACATTTGTGCTTCCCAAAGGAAGTTTTGATATGTTCAGTCCTGCACTCATTTCTGGACCCTCACCCAGAGAGAATGTTGTCCGTGTGAAGCTCGTGGAAAAGTGGAGATATTTTACTAACACATGTTTTCTAGCAGAACTTTCAAATGGATATGAAACTAGAGGACACTATCTGACTCCAAGTCGCAGGAATTCATTATTGGGTGATTACACGCGTTTATGCCGCCCAGATCAGTCTGCTAACTGGGCGGGGAAAGAAAGGATCGATCTATGGCTGTGTATTTGGAATACATGAAATGTATGTAAGATCACAGACATTCTAGGGCTACCAGAAAACCAGCTCCTCAGAGAAAAGTAGGCTAGTAGTATTCCATGGAAGCTGATAGGAACAACACTTGACATAGACTTCCACTCTTATACACCCACACACACACTTGCACTTACATCCTTTTCTACTAATCTTTATTTTTCTCTATCATTCATACTGTGTATCTATTGTTGTATTATTTATGTTGCCAAATAATTTATGTTTTCTTTTTTTGTATTACTTTGTATTTTTTGTTGTTAAGTGAGGTGAGATTAACTTTATAAACCCCAAAGGGGTTTCTATCAATCTTACCTGCACAACCCAACCCAATATTATGCTGTTGTTACAAATGTGTTGTTTTCAAATGTTCGAATAAAAAAATCTCAAATCTCTGACCTACCTGATCATAATAGTCCGTTTGAAAAACTGATTAAACAGGAACGTCTGGATAAAGTACCTTATTGATCCTGTGGTAAAGTTTTTCCAACGAAAACAAGTATCATCTCCTGAGTGTTAAAAATGATGAACAAAGCTTCGGTTCAAGTGTGGGTTTATAACAATGTATTTATTGTCATAGAGGCAAAACCATTCAAGGGTCAAATGATAATAGCGCAAATTACATTACAACAAACACACCTTTTATACTGAACAGTAGGTCTACCTCCATTTCTTTAACAATGAACTTAGACACGCCTTTACTTTCTCAACAGCCAATAACTTTGTCAGGTAACCTGCATCTGACTCCACCTCTCACATCAGCGGGTTTTGTCAAAGAAATTAATTAGCACAAAACGTTAAACCAATATCTCTACAACAGTTATTTTGCAAAGGTATGACTTTAAAATAGAAACTCATAATTCAAACATTACTCCACAATTCATGTACTTCAAGAAATGTCCAAACAACATAAAAAATATGTTTATGTTAACCCAGAATAATAAAATAAAACAGAATTAAAATGATTACACTAAAAATAGACTTTATGCATGATATCCAATTACATTTTCATGACTATTTATCACCAAAGTTTTATTCACCTAATTCCTATAAATACTTTTTGAAGAGTAAACCAAATGATATTATTTAATATTTAGAAATCATGTTTCTTCATCCAGTTAAACATTTGACCATTCTCTGTAACTCTAAACAAACTAAATGAGTGATCATATTTAACCCAAGATACTATTATATTTCCACCTAAAGTCTTATTTACCTATTTTACAGTTTTTTAAAGGATCTTACATTTTACTATTTCTCATCCTAAGTCTACTTTAGAAAAAGTTACAACCTAATAATTAGACTCATTTACATTAGCTAATTTACATTTGGCTAAATGCTTAAGCCTGGTGACCTTTGGTTTTTCACAGTCAGGGAAAATTACTGCAACTCAACTCTATTTTATCTTACTTATCTTATCTATTTCCTTACAGTCTTTGGAGCTTCATCAGGTGATGTACTCATCACACCTTTCAATGTAAATGTGAAAACTGATTAGTCTTTTGTTTGGCAAACTCAGTCACTTTTTGCTGGCACAGTGGACTTTGAGTGAGACATCAATTTCTTTAACCTAGTTGCTTATTATTAAACCAATGTGTCATAACAAAATAATCTGGTAGTAATATTCTCATGTGTAATAACTACTTTTAGTCCTGGATATAGCACAATCCGTTACAGTTTGAATAGGAGCAGCAGTGTGTACAGCACGCTATTGTCACCTTGCGTGAGCTTTTATTCAAATCATACCAAGCTGTTTGTTGACATCATCTTTCGACACTATTCAACCCCGCCTGTTTGGGGATGAACTCTGTTCAGAGAAGTCCAGACACACCCTATTACAACTACTACTTACTCTGACACACCAGAGGCCTATTACAGATGTGATATTATGTACAGAACACTGGATACTCTCATACAACAGCTCCAGGATCGCTTTTCTGAAAAAGATTTGCATATTCTGCAGTGTCTGGCTGATGTTGTAACCTCAGATAGCCCATCAGAGAACAGTGTGACAGATGAATGTCAGACATACAATCTTGATGCCGATGTTCTTAAAACTAAAATCTCTGTAATGACTTCCATGTTCAGAGAAGAGCCCAAAGAATATGAGGAGGACATGTCACTGTTGGAAAAGAAACAAAGTGTTTTTGGTGAGAAGGGACAGCAATTAATTTGGTACATTTAAACAGCCTTTACATAGATTGTGCATTACGTTCACCCATTCACACACACATTCATACACCGATGGCGGAGGAAACCATGCAAGGCACCAACCTGCTCATCGGGAGCAATTAGGTGTTCAGCGTCTTGTTCAAGGACACTTCGACAGTAACTGTTCTGGGCGAGCCCGGGATCGGAAACCTCCCGGCTTCCATCCAGCCGCTCTACCGGCCACTCTACCCCTGAGCCACTGCCGCCCCGCCCCCATGATTGACATTTACATGCTGAGACTGTTTGGCTATATCCTGTGCTCCAACATAAGTAAATAAATCATATAGGCACATGCTCATGGTGTCTAGAACAAGAAGTACTTGTCTTGCATATTTTTTTGTTTATATTCTATTACTTAGCCATTGCGTTTTCACAGATGTGTTATTAGTTAGGCTATGGTTTAACTGAAAATGTTTTTGTTTTGTTTTGTTTTGTTTTTCTCATGGGAAAATCTTGCCCCCCCTGCTGACGGAGGCAAAAATCGCCGATGAATGAAATTGAATTGATTCACAGGAAATACGATTTGTGTAGAAAGGTAAAGATGTAAATTGGATCATGGAGAGACATATTTGGATTTCATATTCATTAAAGCAATAACGAAAAAACATCACATGGATGCAACTGGGACGTATCATCAGTGTTGTAGCCTGGGGTCATAGGATGTTTCGGGTCTCGCAACATACACCCTCACCCAGGTGACCCAGCCAGGGTTGATCAAGCCCCGACTTACGTCCCAGGTAGCTACCCACGGTCAGTCCTAAATAGGGAAAGACAGGGCCACTCAATACGCTTGTCCGAAACTACTCTGCCAGGAATGGGGGAGAGCGGAGGCTCTGGCACGTGGAGGGGCTAGGCTCTGTGGATGGCCTCCTGGCCGGGCTCCTCCTCCGTCTCACCAGGTCCAGGACCTGAGCGTTGCACCAAACTCCCCCGCTCCAAACATTTCATTCTGGTGTGATGGTGTCTTGGCCCGTGGTGGTACTGCAGGCTCCCTTTGCGTCTTGCTTGAATGGTCCTCCTAAAGGCCTCACCGTGGATTTGTTGGGCTTCTTCCTCACGGAAGACACAGACTGGGGCGCCAACCCAAACTGCTCCCGGATGCAGTCTACATTCCGGCTGTCACCCGTCTCTCCGGTGGTCACCAATCTATTCCTGGTTGTCACGTAGTCTATAAATTCCTATGAGCCACTATAAATAGAATAACTATAACGAAAAAACATCACATGGATGCACCTGGGACGTATCATCAGTGTTGTAATAACCTATATGTCTTCTGGAGTGTAAACTAAAGACAAGTGAAAACGTTTTGGAATTAAGACACCAACAACGTATATCGTAATATACAGTAATATCATCTGTGTATTATCTGTATTTAATGTCCCTGAGACTTTTAATTTGTAATAAAGAAAATTGTTAACTTTATTAATATTTTTCCTAACATTTTGGCATTTTTATGAATGTTTTCCTAATATTTTGGCTATCCGTGTTTATTCTTATTTAGACTACAGAGCCAAAGGTGAAGTATTCCTATGTATTGATGGTTAATTGTCTGAAAATGCACATTAACATGAATCAAACAAGACCAACATATTAATAGAAACTATAATGTGTAAAAACAATAAATGAATAAAAACTGATGATAGTGAAGTCAAACAAGTATATGAAGCTATCTATGAAATCTGCAAGTTTAATCTGCAGTTTTATACAATATAGTACATGGGGTCCCTGCTTTATCTCTCTGTCAGCTAGGGTTATTGGCCTGAAAATCGTTTAGTGTTATAATAGTCATAGATATTATAATATCTCTATACAATTATAATATAGTCCACACACTTTTGTAATATTTGTCACTGTATATTTGCATACACAGTGAAATGAGGTATCTGCATTTAACCCACCCTCAGTAACAGGAGCAGTGGGTGCTACAAGGGCAGCTTCTCGTGGAGGATTTAGGGGTTAAGTGTCTTGCTCAGGGACACTTTGACACCTATCGAACCTGGGACTCATAGCTTTCCAGGCGGGCTCTCTAACCATCATCAGATATTCTAAGGCAGTTGTTCTCTATAACATCAAAGGGGTTTCAGGGGTTCCCCAGCAAAATGAGGAATAATAATACCATAATAAAAGACTTATTAATAAAGCGTCACTGTCTCTCATTTTTGACAATGTATTTGATATTACCTTTATATTATTTGATAAATGATGCATTTCATCCTCTAGTCTAGTCTATATTGTCCAGCAAAAGAGGCAACGAAGGAGTGAAAAGTGGAAATGGTCAATGCTGATGCTTGTAGATCTGCTATTTTCGACAAGTGACATTGTTGTATGAATCAAGCTTCAGTGTACGAGTGTTCAGAAATCTGATTAGAATCTAATTTCAAACCACTTAGGAATGTGATTTAAATCTGATTCATATAAATGCCAGAAAAAACTAATACTTTATCTACAAGCTCACAGCACGTCTAAATGCGATGAGTTGTGAGCTTGTAGATAAGCTATTTTCACAATATTAGATCTACTATGTTCATTATATTTGAACTAGGGCTTAAGTAGAATTCGTAATTCATAATGTATTGTTTTCCCCCTTCCTTTTTGCGTTTAAAACTTTCAAAAGTATTAAGAAATTGTCAAAGAAATTTCAAGATTCTTCAAAATGTACATCAGGCATTTCTTGGATTTGAACCTAGGATCTTTGGATCATTTAGAGAGTGTATTTACACAGTGAGCTATTGAACTTTGATCACCTGAAGCCAAATGGATTCATCACAAAAAAGTCAGGGGCCTGTTTCCATTGTCTCAAAACTGCTCCATAAACAATTCAGACAAGCAACAGCATAACAAACAACCATATACCTGTATATAGAAAAATTAATTCAACTGCATATCTTGATTTATATTTTGTTTGTATCATTGTTTGTTGTTGGTTAAAACAAAAAGAAAACAGATTTGTATCAGGCAGCATGGTTGGTCACTGTGAAGTGAATTGAGTTCAGAATATAGGCTCTGTGCATACCTGTAGTCCGAGATGTTTTTTTAAGAAGGTGCCGTACCCGTTTCCAGTTAATCCTCTGAACATTCGGACACTAAAATGGCATTTTTCAGAGAGACAAATCAGGAAAACATCTACTTTGTTATCGACCTTTCTCTTCTCTGCCCCAGCAACGCACTCTCGCGAGATCTAGCAACAGTGATCATAGGATGTTTGCGAGATCTTACGAAGCAAGGGTGGCATTTCTTCTTAAATCCAGCATCTTTGTCAAACAAAGCTATGGGAAAATACGTCTTCTGGAAAAACCCAAGACTACAGTTGGGCACAGAGCCCCATACCAGTTAAGTTCAGAAATGTGTGAAAAAGTTCTAATATTTTCAAGAATTGTGCAAAATATAGCCAATCTACGAGCTCGCAAACACGGACCACGGCGCGTTGTGAACTTTTAGATCGGCTATACAGAGTAAAGTATATACTGTAGGATTTCAACTGGTTAACACATAAGGAAAGTGTTAACATTTTAAATGTCAGGTGACAACCGTAACAGTGCAGGGTTCAAGTGATGTGTATCGTCGTGTGTGTTGCCACCCTGCTGCTCCTGTTAAGAAAAGGGAACCTAGGCAACTGTTGTGTGGATGGCAGGGTGTAGATGTGTCAGTGGTGGACAACAACGAACTCAAACCCAGTACTTAAAGGAGTAGTTCACCCAAAAAATGACTTATTTTCTATCAATTGCACACCCCATGAAGCCTTGAATCCATGGATTTATTTGTGTTTTTGTCGCATTCCTAAGCTAATAATTTGATTCCTGTCTCCTACCAGCTAATGTATCCGGAAATACAACCGGGCATCAAATTATTAGCTCAGGAATGCGACAAAAACCAAAATAAATCCATGTATTCAAGGCTTCATGGGGTGTGCAATTGATAGAAAATAAATCTTTTTTTGGGTGAAATCCTCCTTTAAGTCAAAGAATAGATTCACTTGTAGTTGATTAAGTGAAAGCTGCTCAGTCAAATACTCAAATTTGTTCTCGAGTTAAAGAACTGGCATTTAAAAGTATTCAAAAGCACATATGCTTTAAAAGAAATACTCTTAAGTGTGCAGAAGTACAATTTAGAAAGTAACATTTTTCTTAGTGGATTTCAACAGTGAAAATAGCTCAATCTACATGCCTCAAGTAAATGTACTTTGTTAACTGTCCACCACTGGTATTTGTCAGTACAAATGCTGTTGAATCACCTGTGTGTACAAACACTGTACACATGAACACAAACACTGTACATCTCCCACCCACCTTGTGCCTCAGTAGAAGCTACTTAATGTGCAGTATGGAAAAAAATTAATAACTTTGTAGCAATTTATTTCCTAATAAATTAACATTTCCAGGTTGGAACTTTTTGAAGTCTGTATCGTTTTATTTTGTAAATGTGCCACTGTTTTCTAACGATTATACTAAGCTTATTCTCTTTTGAAGTGTCACACTGTGCACTAGGGGGCAGGATAGGCATACCCAACAAGCCCACAGTATCATCTTTTGACAATTATGTCCTATATACACACACACGCACACACACCAAATTGAACAATGTTCAATTTCAAAAAGAGGGGTAAAAACCCTGGGCTGACCTGTAAGTTTGTTTTCCAGTTTAGAGTAAAATCACAGCAAACACATGGCAGGCTGCATAGTACTGACCTTAAGCAACACAGCTGCAACTAATCATATTAATAATGGGTGCGTTAGATTTGTGGTCAGTGTGTACTGACACACCTGTTGTCTGCTGTGGCTCCGGACACACCCAGACCTAAATCGAACTCACCCAATTATTGATTTGATAAGCTTGGGAGTGGGTTACTGGCCTGTTAGGTATTCATGGCCCTTTTACTGTTCAATTTGACTCACTTCACAATTGCAAACTGTCTTTATGAGAAAGGGACAGCACATTGTTGCTGTCAGGTGTAAACTTTGTACGTCCAAAACCACTCTTTTTATAATTTTTAAAAAACTTTTTAAAATAGTGAAAATAGCCGATCTACAAGCTCACAACAATGATCCTATTTTCACAAATTTTGTGCGACACTCTTGTATGATGAAGTTGGGCATTAAATTACAAAACAAAAAACATAAAAAGTTGAAATATGGAGATGTTGAAGTGGTACACCTCTACTGAAACCTCCATTGACTACTTCAGCTGTTTAAAATGACTGCTCCCAGCAGTCATCAGCTGTAAAAAGTAATACACAAGCAGGCAACATTGCTCTAGCCAGCTTAGTAATCATGGCAGCCATATGCTCTGCATGAGTTTCATAAGTGAAACCAGTGTGATTCAGTAGGATTCACATATAAAGCAACATTTATCCAAGAATATCTAATGTAGCCTACAGCAAAGGCAAGGTGACTGTCCCTGTGCATTATGCAATCCTCCTTTTTGCCCTACCAAATCCCACCCTCTTGCAGTCACAGCTTGGCAGCTTGTCAAACAAACAATGTAGGTAAGAACGGGTAAGTTGAACCACCCCCTGTATCATGTGACCTTAAAATCAGGACACACCCATCATTTCTACCTGGCTGTGAAGTTGAGAGACACATGGGCAAAGTGATAAGCATATTTCTACACAAAAAAAGTGTTTTTTTTACTTTTCTGGTATAATGATTTTTATTTTAAAGCAAATGTACCCAGGTCTAAACTTATAT
>NC_137615.1:7741452-7753952 GCF_963280865.1 Gymnoscopelus braueri
CTACTACGTAACTGGCATGAAATGGAAGCCATGTTGTGTGACTATTACTGTACCTTCATTCTCTCATACAGTCTGTCCTTATAATGACTACATTGTCCCATTCAAATCACTGACTTACACAGGCTCTCCATATAAAAGTATGTTAAACATGTTTATGCTTACTTATGCATTAAATGTGACATAAATATAAACTCAAGTTTAAGAATGTATTCTTCAGAAGCGTCATATCAGCCCCTCCTCTCTCTCTCTCTCTCTCTCTCTCTCTCTCTCTCTCTCTCTCTCTCTCTGTGTGTGTGTGTGTGTGTGTGTGTGTGTGTGTGTGTGTGTGTGTGTGTGTGTGTGTGTGTGTGTGTGTGTGTGTGTGTGTGTGTGTGTGTGTGCGTGCGTGCGTGCGTGTGTGCGTGTGTAAAAAGGTGGGTGGAATGAATATGTGAACTCCACAGCTGTTAATGCATCATGACCAATCAAATGATGCCAGCTGTGAAGACACCCTCAGGTGGAGCAGATAAAAAGACACACACAGACAGCAACACACACCCTTCTAGTCCTAGAAGACCCTGACCCAGGCTCCACGGACACACACCCTTCTAGAAGACCCTGACCCAGGCTCCACGGACACACATCCTTCTAGAAGACCCTAACCCAGGCTCCACAGACACACACCCTTCTAGAAGACCCTGACCCAGGCTCCACGGACACAGAGACCTCAGGCTGACATGCTGCTGATTCCTCAACTCCTGTGCTTGCTGGGCCTCATGGCACTAGGTATATTAATATAACAGTTTTTTTTGTATTAAGGATCCCTGGCTAATGAGACAAATATGCCTTAATATATTATAATTGCCCTCTATAACTCAAATAAAAAAATTGAAACACCTTAAACATTTTATTCATTTTAGAAACAGTTCATCTTTTACTCAAGAGGGGCAATGCCCATCGCAAGTCGATGATGTCATTTGTCTATGTGTGGTCTAGCCCTATGGAATGTATGGAATGCATGTGAAAAAAAAACATATCTAAAATAATGATTTGATGCTCATATTAACCTAAGGTTAACATGCATTTCATACATTCCATAGGGCTAGACCACACGGGCAAATGACATCATCATAATAATAATAATAATAATTACTATCATTATTATTATGCCCCTATTGAGTGAAAGATGAACTATTTCTAAAATCAATAATATTTAAGGTGTTTTTCATTTTACATTTTAGTTATAGAGGGCAATTATGATGTATTAAGACATATTTGGCTTATTAGCCAGGGAACCTTTTAAAAGGCCATATATAGTTCCATAATGGTTCAGTGGTTCCCAAACTGGTTGCCGGAAACCCCAGGGGGGTCCCCAGATGATTTGCTTAATTTGCAACATTATTTTCTCACTCAACAGTAAACAAACCAACATACAGTATCAGGGTATGCAGGGTATCTGCACTAGCCAGGTAAACCACCCCCCCTCCGGATATCTCATTTCCATTTGATTTCAGGAGTGAAATCAAATGTAAATGAGATTTCCGGAAGGGGGATGTTTACCAGGCTATATCTGCACATGTCTAAAGTTACAATTTCAGGACGTTTAAGAACTTTTTAATACCTAAAAAAAAAAAAATGAACATTACTAGGTCAAAAGTAACCAACAAACTATACTGTATAACGTTGTCAAATATTGGCCAAATTGTCAAATGTTACCTAAGAAAGAGGCAAAAATTTTGAAAATAGCCGATCTACAAGCTCAATGCGAGGCACTGTGAGCTTGTAGATTGGCTATTTTCACAATATTTATCTGTGGAACCGAGTCAAACCATATGGTTCCATATGACAGTGGTTCTCAACATTTGTTTCTTCCAAGGACCCCCAGTTTGATACATTAGCCCCTGGACCCCTACGCTTTTTATCTCTAAATCCAATCAACATTTTATAGTGTTCATTTAACTCTCCAGGGTCCCGACCCCCAAACTGGGGGTCGGGACCCCCAGAGGGTCCCCAAATTATTTAGGGGGTCCCCAGATGATTAGCTTAATGTGCAACATTTGTTTTCTCACTCAACAGTAAACAAACCACCAAACGAACCGAGTCAAACTAAATGTAACGCCTACAATTACAAAGTGCTTGTCAGGGTGGGGGGGTCCCCAGTTGAAATACAATTATTTTGGGGGGTCGTGGTCTGAATAGTTTGGGAACCCTTGCTTTAAAGAACTTTAATCTGAACATTTTTATTTCTGGAACCAAAAATGATTCTTCTATGGCATCACTCTCATTTGGCACCTTTATTTTTCTGTGTGTGTGAGTGTGTGTGTGTGTGTGTGTGTGTGTGTGTGTGTGTGTGTGTGTGTGTGTGTGTGTGTGTGTGTGTGTGTGTGTGTGTGTGTGTGTGTGTGTGTGTGTGTGTGTGTGTGTGTGTGTGTGTGTGTAGGCACCGTGCACACCAGTCCCTCTGCTGAGCTGAAGCTGGAGCGTGGGAGCTGTCCAATGTTCTGGTTCAGCTTCAACGGTCGCTGCTATAGATACGTAGCTTCAGACCTGAGCTGGAACAACGCAGAGAAGAACTGCCGGTCTCAAGATGCCCACCTGGTGTCCGTCCGCAGCGAGGAGGAGCACACCTTTGTCCTAAACCTGATCCAGAACTATAAACCATCGTTGCACCATTGGACCTGGATTGGACTGCATGACCTCTTCTTTGAGGGTGGATGGATGTGGTCTGATGACTCCAATGTGAACTACACCGGGTGGTATAGTGGTGAGCCAAATGGTGGTACACGTGAAAACTGTGCGATTACAAACTGTTACAATACACGTCAATGGTGTGACTATGAATGTTCTTATAGAGCACCTTCTGTTTGTGTACTTAGTACATAAACATGTCCTTGTTGAGTGGAATGTGTGATTCAACCCACTGACCTGTACAGGGTCTCCACAATAAAAGAGCATGAAATATAATCCATGTGTTTACTGGTGCCATCATTTCAGTGTGTCTCCATTGTGAAGCACATTCAGAGACATTCATAATAATAATCTCTATTAGCAACGCTGGACAAAGTATACTTGAAGTTGATTATTTAATGGTAATGAAAACAAAATTTTCAAGGTTTTAAAGAAAGAAGAAAAAACACCAAGACATTCATTTGTATATATTTTATTTGTAATTTTAATGTTACGTTACATTATATTATACATTAAATTATGCCAATTATTTCAGAGCCCACGTGGAGCATCCTCATGACGAACCACACACACAGGTTGGGAATTGCAGATTGAGAACCACTGCTATAGAGTAATGATTCTACTATAAGTCTCATTTTAAACCTGCTACATGCATGATACAGAGCTACTGGGAAATGCCCTCTGTCAATCAACTGTTTGTGGTGGACAAATAACTCAACTCCAGTACTTCAGTAAAAGTACTGGAGTATAAATGTGGGTATAATGATTCCCAAACTGCTGAAAATAGCCGATCTACAAGCTCACAAAGTGTCGCGTTGTGAGCTTGTATATCTGCTATTTTCATTACTTCTTAATAATAATTTGTTTGTCTAATTTATGTAATTTCTTCAATTTTTTTAAACAATAAAAAAAGACATTTGAATATGATTTTGTTTCTTTTGAAATAACAATTAAAAACTAAATCTAGGGAACTCAAAATAAAGGGATATTTACTTGCGACCCATCAAATTAGGAGCCGCGACTCAAAAATGGGTCCAGACTTTTTGGAACCAATGGTCTATATATGACTCCGTTGTGAAGAACATTATGTATTAAACTCTATTAGCAATAGTGGACAAACAAAGTATACTTTTAGTTAATTATGTATTGGTATCACAATGAAAACTCAATGTGTTCAAGTGACTATAGAGCAGCTGTGGTGTCCGAACTTCTTTTCAAACGGGACCATATTTGAAAATATGAAAATACTGTAGGACCAACTGCACCTTCTGTCATACTGTATGAATGAATGAATGAATTAATACATTTGTATTTTGTGTCTTGTCATAAAACCCATCCCTTACGGGATTATAAGACAACAAAAACGTCAATAAACAATATCACATCCACTTCTTGGAAACAGAAAACTGCACCAAATAAAAATGGAAATATTTGGTTAATACCCACAAACAAAATGAATATAAATATCACATAATATGTATTCTTTGTCCGTTTGTCCAATGCTTTCTCTAAATATTCTGCAAGTGCAAGTATCTTATTTTAAATAGTCTCTCTGCGTCACTCACTTATTATCAAATCTAGGTTTTTACACCTATTAAATAATATTTGACTCGGCTCATATAAGGGGTAATAGAAATGAAATTCAACTCATTCCTCATGTATGTCACAGTGCAAATCCGCTCTTCTTCTACTACTCCTCTATACCTGCCAGTCTCAAGGAGCTGCATGGGCAAGATCCTAGAGCTGATTTGGGCACATAGAGATCTTTGTCTTTGTCTTTGTCGAACTGTCCCTGCAGCAACACACTTTGTCTCTCTGCCCCCCCCCCTCTCTCCTTCCCTCTCTCACACTGTACACACTACACACTAATGAGTTTATTTTCCATATTCATCTGAATATTAGGCCTACACAGACACGCGCGTGCAAACGCACGCACGCACGCACGCGCACGCACTTACGCATGCACGCGCGCGCGCACGCACGCACGCACACACACACACACACACACACACACACACACACACACACACACACACACACACACACACACACACACACACACACACACACACACACACACACACACACACACACACACACACATAGAAGTGCTCACATGTTTTACTAATTCACCCAAACAATCATGAAGCTTTGAATTGGGGTGCTGTGTTTTGTTTAGTTTTTTCTTTCTTCCCTGATCTAATATTCCAATATTTCATGAATTGAAGTAAATAGAAGACATTTCCATAGGGGGAAAAAAATCCATACATTTTCAACCATTTTCAAATGTAGTGAAAATAGCCGATCTACAAGCTCACCACATGTTGACACGAGCTTGAGCAGCTATTGATCTCGTTTATTTATTTGAATTTCTTGACTACTATGATATACCGTAGTATACTGATCCACAATGTGTGTGTGTGTGTGTGTGTGTGTGTGTGTGTGTGTGTGTGTGTGTGTGTGTGTGTGTGTGTGTGTAAAATTTGAACACCACAGGTGCTAGATTAATGAACCACTGACATATCATCATTCGTCACTGTCGGGTGTTTTGTACTATTGATTTTATTTTGTACAATAGTTAAAATAGCCGGGCCATAAGCTCACATCCTTGTAGATCAGCTCTTTTCACTACTTTTGTGCGATACTCTTGTATGATGAAATAATTTACAAAAAAACACAGAAAGTTGAAATATGGGGATAGGTGGTTTCAGTCTGACAGTAATGTTATACAGTAGGTAGCTATCCAAGAGGATGTTTATTTATTCAACTGGACAATTACTCACACACAAGCCACAACATATTAAATATTTAACGTTTATTAAATGTATTAAACACTGACAGCTTAAAGGGACTACACCATGAATTTTTACTTTTTCTTCTTTTTTGTGTGTTTTTGGTCTCCCCTACCTCTCTTCTATCCCCAAAAATACCCCAGTTTGAACACTCAGGCTTTCACAGCAAATCTGGGGTTTTCTGTAAATTGGTCTCAAAACAGGCCAAACTGATTTGATCCCTGACGTGACGTCACGTCAGGGTACAATCCCTCCTGTTTTTCAGTTCCAACGTTTTCCACACAGAACCAGGAGATAACATGCATACAAACTGGCTCAATAGCGCCCCGTGCCAAACAGGACAATGTGGTATTGCAGGTGAAAGTGCTTTATAAGCCAGAGAGTTAGTTGGAATGAGTATATCTGAGGCTTGATTTAGGCTCTAACCTTTTGAAAAACGTTTCAGGGACATAAACAATATGATATTAAATATATATATATTTCTTTTAATTCATGGTGTACACCCTTTAAACTCACACTACAGTGAGTAACAGCAATAATGTTAAAGTAATAATCCTTCACTTTTTGATATAAACTATTCTTATTTTTGTATTCTCCCTATGCTGTTATATTTAACATTAGACATTATAACATACTGTATAACCATTTCACATTGTGTTAAAAGACAGACCCCCTTACTTTATGGATTTTAAGTATAATAGTTAAAGAGGTGGTGCCATGTTTTTGCACTTTTTCAGTTTTTCATGTGTCTATGAGGTTGATAGAACTTCATTAAGGCCCCCTTAATGAAGTTTTTTTTTTTTTTTTTTAATCCTTACATAATAATAATACCTTATGATCAGGTTTTAGGGTTGAAAAATATCATGGCACTCCATCTTTAAATAATTTTGACTTTTTTTAACACAAATTTCTCTTCTGGGGGTCCCCGGCTCAAAATAAATTCAGATGGGGGGGGGGCTAATACATATCACTTTGGGGGTCCTTGGCACAAAAATGTTTGAGAATTTGTAGAACCGGTCTCAGGTCTTAATGGAATCATGAGCTGTTGGAGCAGGATGGCCCTGGACTGGACTGAGTGTCATCAAAGATGGTGAATTTATGAAGATAGAGCATCCCGATTGGAGCCACTAGAGTCAACATGGTACAAAAATCCTACAAATGGTCTCCTAAGTGGGCGCCAGCGTCTAACGGCAAATCTAGCAAACGTCCTATGTTTACCGTTGCTAGATCCCGCGAGAGTGTGTCGCTGGGACAGAGAAAGGTTGATAATAAAGTACATTGTCTCCTTATTTGTCTCTCTGAAAATCTTGGGAATATTGTGTGTCTTGTGACGATCGGGTCCAATATTTAGTTCAGTGACCATGGAGCTATAGAATGGTTCATAAGCTGTGTTCACTTTCACTCTTCCATTGGAATCAATAGACTCCAACCTGCTTCTGCTCTCCTAAAAAGGCGTCCGCCTACTTCACACAGATATGGGAAGCAAACCGAAGATGGTGTCAGAGTGATAGAGGTCAGTCTGTGAACTGAACAACAGCCAGACAATGCAGATATAGGCTTAGTACTATATACACAACTGCAGGTACAGTATAGTTTTGTGACTATACTGCACCTGCATGCTCTCATATAGTCTGTCCCTAATGACTACATTGTCCCATCCAATTCAATGAATTACACTGGCTCTCCATAATAAAAGTATGTTAAACATGTCTATATGCTTACTTATGCATTAAATGTTACATGAATACAGTAAACTCAAGTTGAAGAATGTATTCTTCAAAATAATCATATAAAACCCCACCACCCCACCGCACCCTCTCTCTCTCTGTTTGTGTATGTGTGAACAGGGCCGATATGTATCACATTTGACTTGCCAATATCTTGTAGATATAGCACACTTATACTTTTTCCTTTCAATAAATAATTCGTATCAAAAAGGTAAGTACATTTTATTAGGTCCCTAATACATTGGCATCTGCGCCTTAAAACCATTCAAAATAAACACTAACTAATACAATCCTAACTAAAACACACACAAGCAATTTACACAACAACTATAAAATTAATTATAAAGTTGTGCAAACTACGCAAGGGCTATTCAAGGGGTTTCACTCAACAGGGGGTTCTATGCAACAAATACTTCATAAGTAAAGTGCGGTGCCAATAAAGTGCCTTGGATACTCAACACGGTTTGTTCAAGGGGTTTTTCGGGTGTCCATATATGGGGGTGAATAGGAAGAAGATTTTAGGCCAGCCTTCTTTGTCTTCTTTCTCACCGTCTGAAATTATAGAGATCTGGACCAGTTCACTGTGCATTTACAATATACAATTGCGTCGTCTCAGGCAGTGGTTATACAAGGATTCAACGTTGCGTTGTTCGAATACTCACTCGCCAGCCAGGCTTTTTACACCTGGCGCTGAGTTAGTTGCGTATGCAACGTTATCGCCACCTTCTTGTCTCAGCGCTCCTTATATGGTCTGTTCTCCTCTCTCATGTGGTCTCCTCATATGGTCTGGTCTCACTCGTCTCTTCCTCCCCTTCGGTTCACTCGCTTCTTTTCCTCGGAGTAGGCACACCTCGGCTTCCTTCTCCTAGGTGGCTAGTGTGTCTACACTCAATTGTTCTCCACCCTTGCTCCGTGGTTCACTGCACAACCTTTCCCTCTGCTGTCCTTCTCCTACTGACAGGCTTGCTCTCTCTTGGTGCTCTGCCGCCTTTCAAACGGTCCCGCCTCCACCTTTATACCTGTTAGACCACACCTCTCGCCTCTTTCATTCGTCCTTGGTGACAGAACGTCTGGCTACATTGGCCATGACCATGTCCCTTGGGCGTGACCTCGTGGTCACCTAGAGCCAGTCATTGTTCAAGGGCAAAGTGACTAAGGGACCGGTGGAAAACATTTGTAAATATAACACCGTGCAATTAATGTTATAGAGAAAATAATAAGATGATGGTTTAAGTGCACAATAATTATACATTAAGCACCAATAAAATAGAAATTACAAAAAATAAGAAAAACCCCCGTTTTAACCTTGTCACATATGTGTGTGTGTGTGTGTGTGTGTGTGTGTGTGTGTGTGTGTGTGTGTGTGTGTGTGTGTGTGTGTGTGTGTGTGTGTGCCTTCACCTTCACACACACATTGTTTTAGAGCAGAAACCTTGTACCTCCATATATCAACTTATGTTTTTTCCCATCCGTAAATGAAGGCCCTATTTCATAGTACAAGATTGTGGTGCAAAAATAGCAGATCTACAAGCTTGTAGATCTGCTATTTGAAAATAATCTGTACTGTGTGTTTTATACATATTTAATGAAGGTAAAGTATTAACAAGAGCTTATGACTATATAATAACTACAATGGAACCATTGGAACACAGGTTTTCATATGCTGAAAAGTTACAGTTTGGACGTACTATGAGTGAGCTTGTAGATAGGCTATTTTTTAAATGCTGAAGTGGGTAATGTATGTTTTGTAATAATCAAAATCTACAAAGTAACTTGTAACTAAAGTGTTCAAATATTTTTGTAGTCAAGTAAAATATTACAATATTTGCCTCTGAGATGTGGTGGAGTAGAAGTACTTAAGTACAGTACTTGAGTACATGTACTTAGTTACTTTCCACCACTGGAAGGGCTGTTCTAAAGAACATCTGTTCTAAAGAAACATTCTGAAGGTTTAAAGCCGTCAGCTTATGAGGGTAGAGTCAGAGTGGAAATGTAACTAGTTTAGTTTCAAGGCCTTTTTTATTTGTATGTGTTTCCTATATTATCTAGCATATAAGGATCAAACATAATTATGCATATAATTTACTTACAAACACACTCTCCAAATAACCTTATTATCAATCTCATAAACATTTTTATCAGTTTTTTTTAATTAAAACAAGGAAAGTATACATTATTCAGTTATACTTCTTTATTGAAATCAAATCAAACATATTACTTAGCGATCAACTGGTGATCAAATAAGTGAATTATTAGTGTACATTCTCTGATAAAATCCCATACTTAAAGCCTCACCATGTAACTGTAGACTGGTAGAGTATGTTAATACTATATAACTTATACAATTGGGGTGGTTGTATTTTGTCTCCCTGCTCTTCTATTGAGACCTTTAGATTGTGTCAAAGGTCATGTTTCGCCTAGAAACAGGATCTGACACAAATTCAATTTAACCCCTGAGCAACAGGCCAGCTCTATTAGTTCGATGGTTAAAATGTCAGGACTTGCGCAGGAAACTTCTTCAATAAGCCTTTATCATAATTTACAATAAAACAAACATCTAAAAGTGAAAGAAAAAAACTTGTGCTGTAATTTAAAGTAAATTAGTATAATTATAATAACTATTATTATTAGTAGTAGTAGCAGTACAGTATTTTACATGTGCATGTTGGTATTGTCAATGCACCTGTTTCCCTCAAAAGAAAGAAAGAAAGAAAGAAAGAAAGAAAGATAAACGTTATCAACAGAACATAATGCTGTATGAGAACATGAAAGCTGTATGTAGCCCAGATATTGGGCTACGTAACATGATTTCAGAAGGTTCCATGCGGGTGCTGTCAATGGTGTAAGCATACTGATGCTGCAACTGAGCTTCATCAAACATTTCTGTCTCAGAACATTTTCCCAGACAGGCTGTCAGATTGACAGTGGCACGGAACCTGGAGAACATGAGCACAAGTGACAATGCTAAAGTAACAACAAAGAACGGAACACCTGAATCCTTTGCTGACCCAGAGATCAATATATGGGAGAACAATGCGATTTTTCCCAGCGGCTCCATGTTCATTTTCAAGAACATACATCCTTTTCCATGCAGCATCCTTTGGCCCTCCTACAGGGTCCCCCTACATAGTCCGGGAGTCAAAGGGTGATTTTTGGCTGAACGTGGTTTCGTCGGTTAAAGTTTTTTTCTCAACTGATTCTTGCTGCTGGGGGTCCCCTCTTAAGGATTCAAGAGGGTGCCCAGTGAAATCCCTTGGGCATTTTTAATTATTAACCCCTTAATGCCCAAAACACTAAAAATTCACCCAAAATAGACTTCTATGGTATTCAGAGCTGCCAACTCTCACTCTTTGAGAGTGAGAGTCACGCAATTTAACCTCTTCTCACGCCTCACGCCACACTTGCCATTTCTCACGCTTTTTCCCCCCTCTCACAGCAAAAAAAAAAAAAAAAGAGCAATCGGGTGGAAAACGGAAGCCTCGTCCTAAAACACACTGCCACCCTTTTTTCGCGGACCGTGGCCGCCGCATTAGACCGGGGGCGAGGGTGTTTTAGGACGACTTTTCCAGATTTGTGGTTGGTGCGCTGCGCGATGGACTGCAGCCACGGTTCACATGACGCTCGTCTGTCACTAATACAAACCAATCAGAGGCAGCTTAAGGCGGGTCATTGCGTCTCTCTAGCCAAGGAGAAGGATTTAAGGAAGCACAACACTGGTGGAGAAATTAAAAAAGTATACAACGTGAAACGCCGACCGACGAGTCTGTCAGCGCCTCAATATGCCGTGACTGATTCTGAAGCGGGTCAAACGGTAGATAACTTAACCACCTCCTTTTTACAAACACATTATCTTTACAAATCATTTTATTTTGATGAAATGGTGGGTCTGACTACATGAGACTTAAACGTTACACAGGCTGCTGGTGAGCAGCATACATGTTGCTGGTGGTTTTAACAACAAACTGTGACTAGCAGTGTTAGTCAAATCACTGGTTCTCAACCTGTGTGTCGGGACCAGGGACCCACAAGGCCCAGGGGGGTCCCCACGTAATTTTTTTGTTTGGGGGGGGGTCCCCAGATGACAGTAAAGTGACCATTTTTTTAAAGACCTTTTTAATAAAAAAAAGAAGAAGGAAGAAATGAAATATAAAATAGCATTACTGCATGAAAAGTAATCAACAAACAATACTATAGGAAATTGTAATTTGTGAAAATAGCTGATCTACAAGCTCACAACACATCATATCTCGGCATGTTGGTAGTTTGTAGATCGGCTATTTTTACTCTTATAGTGTGACACTCTTGTATGATGAAGTAGGGCAGTGGTTCTCATACTTTTTAATTTCATGGACCCCCAGTTTAATAAGCATTAGGCCACGGACCCCCATTTGATACCTCTTTGCTATCTCTGGGACCCCAATCTATACTAAGAAATCCTAACTCTGAGAGTGTACAAATGGAACACTCTCATAGTTAAAGTCATGTAACTCCTCAAGGACCCCTGGGGGTCCCCGGACCCCAGTTTGAGAACCGCTGAAGTAAGGCATTCATTTATGAAAAAACATAAAGTTGAAATATGGAAAGGTTTCGGCCTGACAGCGAAGATATATATATGATTTAATCATTTGCATTTATCCATCAAAACATTATGTTTATTTGTATTTATTCATTTCCTTCACTTGCTGACGTGCTGCTGCGCAACAGGGAAGATATCCGCCAGGCCAGGTGGCCCTACCCAGGCCCATGAAATTGATAGGCAGTCTACAGTAGCCAATTAGAATGAAATCTGCTAAACTGACTCATACACTAATACAGAACCATATATAGGCAAAATATTGTCTCTGACTCTCTGTCGGTTGGGAAAACTGTTGACCTTTTATTTTAAAACAATTTCAAATGGTGAAAAAAGCCAATCTACGAGCTATAATTATTAAAAATTAAGAAATACTATATTTTAAATAGTGAAAAATACAGAAAATAGGGGAAAATACATAAAATCTCTAATCTGTGATTCTAATGTGATTAATGTGACCCCTACAGTCAGTGAAGTCCAGGGCTGAATGTGACAAATATTGAGACAAATAGGCTATAACCCAATACATAATTTTATGAAATAAATGGGTTATATTTTACAGATACAGTAGTTACACTATTCTTGTACTATATTACAATTAAATCATCCTTAACCTTCAAGTTAAATTCATTATTTCCGTGGACTTAAAAATCATCGTTTTATTTGATGGCCTTCTTTTTGATTGGCCTTTATTACAGGCCCTACCAGCCTGTAGGGGGAGGTAGAGAATCACATTATAAT
>NC_137615.1:7758952-7866452 GCF_963280865.1 Gymnoscopelus braueri
AATTTTACTTTGAATCCAAGGGAGGGTCATGCAATTTTGAATTGATAAAATAGTCCGTTTTTTATATACCTTTTTAGTACAGCAGAACAGTGGTCAATGACCCCTCTCCATTTCAAAGGATACAAAGAATTCAAATCAAGTAACACCTTGTCTATTTAGAATCAATGACGGTCGTTAACAAGCCATCAACGCACAGCGAGTGTGAACGACCCAGTCAAATCTATTCAGCGTCTTAACGATGGTGGTTGAACAATTAAGCAAAACTTCAACAGGCGTTATTGGAGAGATGCATTATAAATAGGCCTACTATAACTGGATATTCATAATCATTTGAAGTAATTCTGTGCATGTGATTAATGTGGATCTATATGGACAGTTGTGTATAGATGCCTATAGCTCCACAAGTAAAACCAGAAGCATCAGGCCATAATTGATGTTGTTTTATGTAGGCAACAGTGTAGTTGTAGTCACTGTAGTTGATAATTAAAAGGGCAGAGTGACAAAAGTTTTAAACTACTGGTTACCAAATATTCAACTTTCTTCAATCTGACCAGGATTCAATGGGTTTCCCACATGTAAGATGAGAACACTATCCATTCTGCTACCACTACTACAGATACACTGTGCATTTAGCAAGACTGACTACACTACAGCAATGTTCTAATCAATGTGGAAAGCAAAACATTGGACATATCAGTTTTAAATGTCATGTTGTATGAGGAGGGTTAGGGGTGTCAAGAATTTCACAATACGATACATGATGTTGGGCATGATATCGATATGATATATTATTAATGTTCTTTTCTCATGTATCATCAACATTGGCCATGTCATCTTATAAATAACGTTATAAAGCAAGTTAGAAACAATTACAAAGTGCTTTGTACACAAATAAATACATTTGTGCAAGCTTAATGGAGAAGTGAAGTTCTCACTAACTATAAACCCATTGTTTCAGAGGACAGATAGACACTAATATAACAAATATAATATAATATAAGACTGCATAACTATAAATTCCACAAACCTCATATTTTTGTCATCTGGACTTTACCAACCAAGTGCAGCCTAGTTATTTCCAACAGCTAAAAAACATCTATAATACCAGATACAGTATAATACAATCTTAGATTAGATGTAGGCCTATTTGAGAGTGCAGATGCATGTCACATTAACGAGCGTCAACGAGCATCAGCTGACACACAACACCTCCCCTCTGCAGTGCTTTAAACTGAAAGTGACTGACTAGAGTCTGTTTCATTTCTCTCCAAAATACCTTGAATATGATGGAGGACATGATTAATAATTACTATGATTATGATAAGCTTTACATTTCATATCATACAGTAAAAACTCCTAACTCACCGGCAAAAAAAAAGAAAGTGTTTTTTTTGTATTAAAAAAACAATTAAAAAAATATTACGATACAGTATGACATGACAATACCTATCATCACATTTTAATACCACGATAGGCTATATCGTGACACAATATATCGTGACACTTCTAGGCGGGGAGGGTTACTCTTTTTTTTGTAATCACTTGGGGAGGGTCATTGATTTTTTTTTTTTGTCAAAGGGAGGGTCATGGCATTTTAGATCAGGGCACATACATTTCCTCCATGCCCCCCCTTATGTAAATTTCGACTGGTCCCTTAGACCTAATAAACAAAGTCTGTGTGTATGTGTGTCCCAGGCATAATTTGTGCGCTGTCCAACTGATTAACCTCAATCTTGCCGTGTGTCCCCCAAATGACCCGGGGGTGAGCAGTGCCAAGTGACAGTGAAAATATTTTGTTTGTTTTGGTAGACGGTGACATTTTGGGTCTACTAAAACAAACAGTGAAAACACAAACACATTGCAAAGTTACTTTTAACAGGCTAAAAGTTACATACTGTGCCTTTAAATTTTGAGGGTCACAAATCATCAACCATTACTCTTTCTTGCTGATACTGAAATGTTAATATGCATTGTTTTATTTCTAGCAGGCTTGATTACTGTAAATCTCTCCTTTCTGATCTACCGAACAGCAGTTGGTCCCAATGGGCTGACAATGACCAGATTGAGAGCACACTAATTGGTTGCCTGTTAGTTTTAGAATCCATATTAAGATCCTTTTTTTTGGGGGTGGGGGGGTTAAATGACAAGATTATCTGCAGTGCTTTTCAGGTTGTATGTGCCCAGCAGCTCTTCAAGATCCTCTACAACAAGGGTTCCCAAACTTTTCAGGCTGCGACCCCCCAAAATAATCATATTTGAACTGGGGACCCCCCACCCTGACAAGCACTTAGTTTGACTCCACAGATAAATATTGTGAAAATAGCTAATCATCTGGGGACCCCCCAAAATAACTCGAGGACCGACCTGGGGGTCCCGACCCCCAGTTTGGGAACCACTGCTCTAACACAACTCTGGTCCAAAGTCTAGAATAAAAAGTCATGGAGAAGCTGTTTATTAATCATTATGCTCCTAGCCTCCTATAAGATCTATGCTATGGGTCTCTGAATCTTAATGCAAACCTTTTCAGCATTGATTTTACATAGGTTTCCTTTCTTTTCTATATCGCTTTTATTACATTATTCGTATTTGTTTTTATTTCCATTCTTTTTTATTTTCCTTTTCTATTCGATAATTTTTTCTATGAAGTGCATTGAGTTGCACTTTTGCTGTATGAAATGTGTTAAATAAATAAAGCAATATTTGTTTTGATACAATATATGAAAATATATATATGTTAGACTTCTGTGGATGTGCATGTCTCTCTCTAAAAAATATATAACAAAATGCAATAATGTACTGTATTTACTAGTCAACCAAATCTACCCAACTTTTGTATCATTTTAATCAAATTAATTGTTGACTAAAACCAACAAAAAAGAAAGAAAGAAAGAAAGAGGGGAACACATATTCATGGTCTTAGTGGTATAGCCTGACTAATGAGCAAAATATCTAATGGCAAATGTGACAGAACTGCCACTGGTCAAACCTGCAGCACCCTAATAAATAGTGTTGAGGAGCTGATACTAAAGATTACCCCAGTGAATACAAAATAATATCTTAATGAATCTAAAACCAGTATAACCAGTAATACAATACACAAAAACAAAACAAAGTCAGTGTGGATGACAGAAGTGATCAAGATTTTTCTTACCTTAAGTAATGTTGTCAGTTACCTGGTTACCTGGTTCTGTGAAGGTACACTCAAGTGTGGTGTAAGTACCACTGATAAACAAAATAAAAACTAACTTACGTACTGGAATGTTACATTATGGAGATAATTAACCAACCTAAAAAGCCCTGTTTTCCTTTAAATCATGTGACTTCTATTTTTTTTTTATCTTTGTCTGTATATGCGCACATGCATGCGCGCGTGTGTATGGGGTGTGGGGTGAGTCTGTGTATGACATTGCTAGTTCTACTCTCCAATATTTTTTTTATTATTACAAGTAGGCTACAGGTTTCAGCATTTGGACAATACTTTTAACAGTATTAGCAGGGACATCTGGTGGTCAAGCAACCTCTCCTGCAAAGAGAAGATCTATACCTGTTCAAACCCATTATTTATTTATATCTGTTTTATTGATTTGATTAACTAGGGCGTGGGTTACTCACACTTCACACTTGCAGGCTGTCTGTAGGAAAGGAACAGCACAAGTTGAAGTGATACACCTCTACTGAAACCTCCATTAACTCTCCACTTAAGCTGTGTTTAAAATGACTGCTCCAGCATTAATTATCTGTAAAAATAATAATAATAATAAAGAAAACAAGCATTGTTTTAGCCAATTAGTAATCATGTCAGCCTTCTGTACTCTGCATGAGTCTAATACGTGAAACAAATTATTTCTACAACAATGATCACAAATGTCCACTGTGGTGAAACCAGTGTGATTCAGTATAGGTTTCACATATAAAGCAACATTTATGAATATTAGATACATGTAGCCTACAGCAAAGTCAAGGTTACTGTCCTTGTGCATTATCCTAATTATTTTCCTCTATTTATGATTACTTGGGAGACTCAAACCTACTCATTAAAATCCCAACAGGCTGTCATCCATCAAATGATGACCTATTCTAACTGTGCAATCTGATTACTGATTGTTTTTCTGCCATAACCAGATTAGAGTTCACTTTTGTTTACACTATAATTCTGTTAGATGCTCCTTTACTGGCCTTTGGACTATTCTAAAGGTGGTGTGATACTTTGTTTTGTTAAAATAAGTGTTAAATAGCTCATTATGATATGATGATTATTGCTATCGATTGTTTGTTCAGTAAGTCTCTTCAGCTCTATAGTACAAACAAAAAAACAAAATTGGAACTGCAATATGACAAATAATCTGAAGTAGATAGATTGACAGGACCTCTATTCGCTGGTAGAATGATATTATGAAACCCTGAAACCAGTGTCAAATCTCCATCAAGTCATGGAACTCCAGAAGGACAGAAGAACAAAGAGCCCTACAGTAGGCTACATGCAGGAGTTTGAAAGAGGAAATTCTATGTGTAGTTTAATCTTTGTGTGTTGAGGTTTAAACAGTAGGGATGTATAGTTCATATCGGTATAGGCCCGTATTTACTTAAAAATGCAATAATAAGCTTTCGAAAGGGTCGATCCGTGACTGATTGATTGATTGAATACTTTATTTTGAAGTTTGCAGAAAAAAGCACATGAAAGTACAGTTAAAATACAAGCTCAACTAAATAGGACTAAAAAGCCCAAGAAAGCACAAACAACTTTTCAACAAAAAAAAGAAAAAAAAGTCAAAAGTCACATCTTTACTGGATTTAAGTTGTTTGAACTGAATATATAGGCCTAATAAATGAGGTAGAATCACAGTTGAATTAAGTTACTGGAAACTTGCATTGCATTCGTATCAATAGATTTTTTACCAAACAACTCTATCTTTTATCAGATATGGGCCATCATTTCAATATTGCATCCCTATTCAACTGCTTTGGTTCAGTTAGAATGTGGGTTTATGTACTTACATGCTGTCAGAGCAGCAGAGCATTTCAACCAAACTCTGACCCGTCTCCAAGCAGGTCACAACACCGCCCGCCCGCCCGCCCACCCACCCACCCACCCACCCACCCACCCCCACACCCACACCCACACCCACACCCACACCCACACACTTCTTGTATAGTAATACAAGTATAGGCACATGTCACCAAATGCATACAGTATACTCAGGGTTCACTGCTTTTACTCAGCATGCAAACATACATTCATGAGATATTACTCCCCGTAAGTAATCAGATTACTCCCCCCCACAGTTAAAAAATCAAAAGGCCAAAACACAGAGAGAACTAGAAAAAGTGCTCCTCGGAGCACAAGTCTCCGCCAGGTCAGGTAGGTTATTATGGCCTCCTGGTGGCGCTATAATAGGCCAATGTGAAAAGGGTGCCATTTATTCCTAGGCCGTGCACAGCAATCGGACACTGCATGCATTATTTGAGATTTTTTTTTCTAAAAATGTGTTTTGCTAAATTTGACCTGCTGGTGGCGCTATAACAGGCCAATGTTAAAAGGGTGGCATTTGTTCCTCAACGTAGTGCAAATGTGCATTCAAAGTTTCACCGCAATCGGACGCTGTGTTCATGATTTGCGGCATTTTGTTCAAAACGGGCCACTCCTGCAAACATTACATGTCAATGTTAGCCAATCAGGATGGAATATGAAAAATCAAACAGATCCGTCTTGATCACATGACTATAAAGATCATGTGTTCCGATTTGCGTGAAATTTGGATCAAATCTGAAGGCTTAATATAAATTTTTTTTTTTTACATAAGTCTGCCTCCTGGTGGCGCTATAAAAGGCAAATGTGAAAAATGCAGGGCAAATGTCCTCTAGAGAGTGTGCATACAAAGTTTTACACTGATCGGTGCAGTTATAGGTAATAACACGAATCGGCCTGTTACAGCGCCACCATGAGGCTGATTTGAACATTTCAAATGGCATTTCTTCCTCGGCCTAATGGGAATGTGTGTGCAAAATTTCACGGAAATTGCATGCTGTGTTCATGATTTACTCCTGCAAACTTTGAAAGACAATTTTTGCCAATCAGGATGTAATATGAAAAATCTGAAATGAGCCGTTTCTTTTAATGACTATAGAGATACTGTGTACCGACTACCGACTTGGGGGATTTTTGGCCAAAATCTGTAGGAGTACTGTTCAAAAATGTGTTTTGCACAAATCGGCCTCCTGGTGGCGCTATAAAAGGCCCATGTGAAAAATGTGGGGCAGAGGTTCTGCTCTGGCATCCAGGGAGTGTGTGTGCACAGTTTAGCTGTAATCAAGCCAACGGTGCCGGAGATTAGCTGTACACAAAATGACAGAATGACGGACGGACACACAGACACACGGACGGACGGACGGACAGGGGGCAAAACATACTCTCTCGCCATGCCTTTCGGCCTGGCGGAGACAACAATGTCATTCCTTTGTTTTTTCTTTTCAAAGTAAAATACCAAAGAACTATATACTACCAAAATAACTATATACCCCCCCGTAAAATCACAATAAAACGTATACAAAAATAAGGTAATTTCAGTCCTCAGCGTGAAACTTCGGTTCAAGACCGATTTTCAGGTATCGAGGAGAAAGCAAAAACCACATTGTCGCTGTCAGGCAGAAACATTGTATCTCCAATTGTTCTTCTTTTTTTATTTATATTATATATTATTATTATATATAAGATATTTCATATTTGTGGGGCTTTTTATTGCTAGGTATACAGTAGAGCATTAACTACTAATGTTGGTGCTCCCCAGGGTTGTGTAAGCTCAGCTGTACTTTTCACCCTTTATACTGACAGCTGTCGTACTGAGGAATGTCTGTCTGAATGTCGCACTGACAAACCAGACCAATACATTCTAAAGTACTCTGATGATACAGTCTTGATTTCTCTTTTGGATAGTTCCAGTGATCCTGGACTGCACCAACACAGAGTAAATAAGGTGGTGGAGTGGAGTGATAACAACGCTCTTATCATTAACACAAAAAAGACAGAAGAGATTGTTTTTGGTGCTCCACTAGAGATACACAGATCCCCCATTACTATTCATAGTGAACAGATCAACCAGGTATGTTCGTATACATACCTAGGAGTAGTAATAGACCACCTTTTGTCATGGAAAGACCAGATTGAATCAGTGGGTAAGAAGACAAAACAAAGAGTCTATTTCCTTCGCCGTCTGAGATCTTTTGGTGCTAGTAGACAGATTCTTCTTTTGTTTTTCACTTCTGTTATTATGAGTGTTCTGCAGTACTGTAGTACCACCTGGTATGGATGTCTGTCTGTAGCTTTAAAGTCACAACTGCTGCAGCAAGTGAACATTTGTTCAAAGATTGTTGGACAACCACTTCAGAGGCTCTATACATCTACGTATAATAACAGTATGATAAGGTTGGCAAGGAATATCACTTCAAACACTAGCCATGCTTTGTATGGAGAATATAGGTTGCTGCCTTCAGGAAGGAGATACAGTGTTCCTACATACAATAAGGTCAAACTGAAGAGGTCCTTTGTCCATCAGACGACATTGAGGCTTAATCAGGAGTTATAAGCCAGGGGTAGGCTGAGTGGTGGACATTGCTCTTGTCTTTGCATGTCTTCATGTATTTTGTTGTTTTCTTGTGTCATGTCAAATGTGTGTACTGTTATATGTTGCATACATGGCTGTTGGGTCGCAAGACAAATTTCAGTGCAAACTGACAATAAAGTATTATCGTATCGTATCATATCGTAGACAGGAAATGGGGAGAGAGACGGGAGGGTGACACGCAGCAAAGGTCGTCGGGATCGGGACTCGAACCAGCCTAATTTTTCATCTTTTAAGTAATCCCCCCCACCTGTAAATGAATGTCCTGTTTTATATTACGGCGCAGCGTCATGGAAAATAGCAAAAATAGCCAATCTATACTGCCCTGCCAAGCCAAAGTGCAGTAACCACGTTTTTGGACATATTTGTGTATCCCAAAGGTCAAATTAGCCTTTGTGATTTTGAGGGATAAACAATTACCTCAAGAACAGATGTACAATTAGTGTAATATCACTTATATGCCGATATCTCATTTGGCTGACCAGTTGAATCACTTTTAACCCAATTTTTCAGTGATTTTTTTTTGTAGTTACTGCACTTTGGCTTGGCAGGGCAGTATATGCCCATAGATTACCTATATTTGCTGTTTTTTTCATGTTCACCTAATGACATGCCCAAAATAATGATGCCAGGTTGAAAGTGAATTAGTACTTCTGTGGAATTCATGAACATGTAAAGTATTAACAAGTCTTTGTAACTAAATAACTGCAATGGATCGTTTGGAACACAGGTTCTTTTTTTCCCTGGAAAAGTTACGTTTTGTTTTGAGACACAGAGATGATAGCAGTGTACAACACTCGTATATAACGCCCCAACTTGTAGAACTATGGTGATATTTTGGATTTAAAGAGAATGAAGAAGGCGAACCAGTACAACCACTGTGACAATGGTCTGGTGACTGACTTGTCGAAACATGATTCCAGACCATCGGCAGGTGACGGTTGACTACGACGGAGCATTAGGGCCATTGACTAGTTAATTCCTGTTATGTCCATGAAATAAATTCACTCCGCAGTAGTAAATAGTCTACATAGGCTACATGAGACGTTTCCATGACATCATATGGCCACGGTATCCTCTATAATCTCAACAGCAAAGAATGAATTAAAGCACATATTTATGAAGTGAATGATATCAACATCCATTGTTAAAGTAAACGACTTAATGATGTAGTCATTATTAAATTAGATCTGTGAGAATCCCACAGCAGTGCAGGAACAGACTGGTCAAGTGAAACTTACTTACTTACGCCTACTACCCCTTCTGGGGCATAGGCCGCCAACAAGCGATCTCCAGGCATCTCTGTCTTGAGCTGTTCTCTCCAGTTGGATCCAGGTCATCTTCATGGTCTTGGTGTCTGCCTCCAGGTCTCTACGCCAGGTGTTTCTTGGGCGACCCCTTTTCCGCTTGCCCTGTGGTCAAGTGAAAGAGGGTCCTATGTTTTCAACCACTAGACATTTAAACAACCTGCTGAATTTCCATAGGCTGTGGAAGATTAAAATGTGGACTAACTAGCCTACTGCTCCCACCTATCTCTGCAAGGATTGAACCTTTTCTAAGCAGCAGTGTCCATAAACAACAAAAAGGCTTGCACACTGAAAGATTTACATTGAGGCGCTACCTTGACCTTTACAGAGGTCACATTCATGGTCATTCATGGTTCCATTATTTCAGTGTCAAATCTTCATCAAGTCATGGAACTCCAGATGGACAGAAGAACAAAGAGCCCTACAGTACAAGCAGGAGTTTGAAAGAGGAAATGCTATGTGTAGTTAAATTTGTGTGTGTTGATGTTTCAACAGTAGGGATGTAAGATTTATCGTTCACCGTTCATATCTGTATAGGTCTTTTTACAGGTCTTTTGACAATTATAATGTCCTATTGAACAAGGTCAATACAAAAATAAAGATGAACCTCTCTAGGCTGACCTTTGATACAAAGGCCTTGTAGTTAGTTTTCCAGTTACAAGTTAAAAATGATAGCAGGGTAAAACTGCATATAGGACTGACCTTGAGGTGAGCAACACAGATGCAGCTAATCAATCATCATATTAATAATGGTCTGGGTGTGTGTTATATGTGTGGTCACTGTGTGTTAGTTAACAAACCTGTTGTCTGCTGTGGCTCTGGACACCCAGACCTAAATCAAACAAGAAATATACATAAAATGAACAGGTATTCAGCATTGCTTTAGCCCAGGGGTCTTCAACGTGCTTCAGGCCAAGGACCCTGAGAGAGATGAAGCAGGGAGCCCCATACATACTGCATACATAATGTAAAGTATTAACACATTTTTGTAACTAAATAACTACAATGGATCCATTGGAACACAGGTTCTTTTTTTTTTTCATTTCCGGAAAAGTTACGTTTCCTTTTGAGAAACAGATGAGTAGTGCACAGTACAACACTCGTATATAACACTAAAACCCTCTAAACATTACTTGACCTTTGACTCTGTACTTGGGCTGCTCTTTTTTCCCTCTTCTACATCAAAGGTCTTCACCGAAAATAGCTGATCTACAAGCTCACAACGCGTCAAGCTATTTATAATTACTTACAGTAGGAGGTTCAAACCCACTCAATATCGTCACCTTGCTAAAATGATGGCCTATATGTCATCATGTCATTTTTCAGAAAACAGAAAAAACAGAACCAAAACAAACTATATGATATTTCTCGTTTCACCCAAAACGTTCATAGCAATATGACTTTTAACATAAATAACACTGTCTGTTATGTAACATGAGAGGATTTGAGTGAGGCCAATTTGTGTTTTGATTTGACTTTGGCAATTGTAAACCTGACTTAGGCCAAATTATTCATGGAGTAAGTGACTTACTCCAGACTAAAACCGTTTCTTTTTAGCCTAAGTCACATTGTCTTTATGACTTAAGGCTGGTGGTTCTCAACCTTTTCAGGCCGTGACCCCCCAAAATAATCATATTTGAACTGGGGACCCCTAGGGACCGCTCAAAATAATCATGTTTGAACTGGGGACCACTCAAAATAATCATGTTTGAACTGGGGACCGGGACCGGTGTTGCCACCCTGCTGCTCCCGTTAAGAAAAGGGAACCTAGGCAACTGTTGAGTGGATGGCAGGGTGTAGATGTGTCAGTGGTGGACAACAATGTACTCGACCCCAGTACTTCAGTCAAAGAATAGATTCACTTGTAGTCGATTAAGTGAAAGTTGCTCAGTCAAATACTCAAATTTGTCCTCAAGTTAAAGTGCTGGAGTACTGGCATTTAAAAGTATTCAAAAGCACATAATGCTTTAAAAAAATACTCTTAAGTGTTCAGAAGTATGTCAACTTCTGTCCACCACTGGTATTTGTTAGTACAAATGCTGTTGAATCACCTGTGTGTACAAACACTGTACACATGAACACAAACACTGTACACATGAACACAAACACTGTACATCTCCCACCCACCTGTGCCTCAGTAGAAGCTACTTAATGGGCAGTATGGAAAAAAATGTATAACTTTGTAGCAATTTATTTCCTAATAAATTAACATTTCCAGGTTGGAACTTTTTGAAGTCTGTATCGTTTTATTTTGTAAATGTGCCACTGTTTTCTAAAGGTTATACTAAGCTTATTCTTTTGAAGTGTCACACTGTGTCCACTAGGAGGCAGGATATGCATACCCAACAAGCCCACAGTATCATCTTTTGACAATAATGTCTGACACACACACACACACGCACGCACGCACACACGCACGCACGCATGTTTGAACTGGGGACCGGGACCGGTGTTGCCGCCCTGCTGCTTCTGTTAAGAAAAGGGAACCTAGGCAACTGTTGTGTGGATGGCAGGGTGTAGATGTGTCAGTGGTGGACAACAACATACTCAACCCCAGTACTCGAGTCAAAGAATAGATTCACTTACAGTCGATTACGTGAAAGTTGCTCAGTCAAATACTCAAATTTGTTCTCAAGTTAAAGTGCTGGAGTACTGGCATTTAAAAGTATTCAAAAGCACATATGCTTTAAAAAAAATACTCTTAAGTGTGCAGAAGTACAATACAAATTAGAAAGTAACATTTTTCTTAGTGAATTTCAACAGTGAAAATAGCTCAATCTACATGCCTCAAGTAAATGTACTTTTGTCAACTGTCCACCACTGGTATTTGTTAGTACAAATGCTGTTGAATCACCTGTGTGTACAAACACTGTACACATGAACACAAAACACTGTACATCTCCCACCCACCTTGTGCCTCAGTAGAAGCTACTTAATGTGCAGTATGGAAAAAATTAATGACTTTGTAGCAATTTATTTCCTAATAAATTAACATTTCCATGTAGGAACTTTTTGAAGTCTGTATCATTTTATTTTGTAAATGTGCCTCTGTTTTCTAACGGTTATACTAAGCGTATTCTCTTTTGAAGTGTCCTACACACACTCCTACACACACACACACACACACACACACACACACACACACACACACACACACACACACACACACACACACACACACACACACACACACACACACACACACACACACACACACACACCCCAAATTAAACAATGTTCAAACTCACCCCATTATTGATTTGATTAGCTTGGGAGTGGGTTACTGCCCTGTTAGGTATTCGTGGCCCTTTTACTGTTCAATTTGACTCACTTCACACGTGTAAGCTGTCTGTAGGAAAGGAACAGCACATCGTTGCTGTCAGGTGTAAACCTTGTACGTACAAATCCTTTTTTATTATTTAAAAAAAATATTTTAAAATGGTGAAAATAGCCGATCTACAAGCTCAGTGATGCATTGTGAGCTCGTAGATAGGCTATTTTCACACATTTTGTGCGACACGTATGAAGTTGGGCATTAAAATACAAAACAAAAACATAAAAAGTATAAATATAGAGATAGGAGGTTTCTACTCAAAAGCAACGACATGTTGAAGTGATACACCTCTACTCTTTGCCTACGGTTCTAAAACTAGAGACGGATGGTAATGTGTTTAACAGAGGGCTCAAATTATGGTTGAAATCAAATCAACTGTGCTCACATGTATAGTTACTGATTGGTTATTTGAATGATTATGTCTTCTTTTGTTTAGTTAATGTAGTGGGTATGATATTGATTTTGATTGTTGGGCGGTGAAACCGCCCCTATAAGTGAGATTTGGAAAAATGTACATTTTCCTGCGCTGTGATCTGGGCCCAGGAAATTAGTAGAATTATCCTGCGCTGTGATTGGCCAATCACAGCCTATTCAGGACTGTGATTGGCCAGTGTCACATGACACATGTGCATAGCCCTATATAAGCAACCATAACTTGAAAAAAACCAAAATTTGGTTTTTTTTCAAGTTATGGTTTTGTCCATCATAAAGAGTGTTTCAATAAATGTATTTATCCTTTGTACATGATTGATCGACTCCATTCAGTATTGTGATTAGCTAGCAAGACACCGCCCACTTCACACAGGGTGTGATTTTGTTAATTATTAGTACATGTGAGTGTGTGTATATATGTGTATGCATACTAGGGTGTGTATATATGTGTATATATATACTTATATAATTATTTTTTTGTACTTGATTGGGTTTTAGATTGGTGTTACTGTATTTTAAAAAAGCTTCCTGTGGACAGGTGTTGTAAATTAGCACTCGTGCTATATACACTGTAAGCAATGCATCTGGTTCCGTCCAATGTAATTTGTGATGTCCATATCAAATAAATAAACATAAACATAAACCTCCATTGACTCTACTTCAGCTGTTTAAAATGACTGCTCCAGCATTCATCAGCTGTAAAAAAGTAATTGACAACAATGAGCACAATGTCCACTGTGGTGAAACCAGTGTGATTCGGTAGGTTTCACATACAAAGCATACGGCTATTTTTAAAATGCCGAAATTCATATAGGGCTGAAGTGGGTAATAAAAAATAAAAAATAAAATCTACGAAGTAACTAATAACTAAAGTGTTCCAATATTTTTGTAGTCAAGTAAAAGTACAATATTTGTCTCTGACATGTAGTGGAGCAGAAGTAAAAGTATAGAAAAAGTACCCCACATTTTTACAAGTACATGTACTTAGTTACTTTCCACCACTGGAAGGGCATAACATCTCTTCTAAAGAAGCATTCTGAAGGTTTAAAGCTGTCAGCTGATGAGGGCAAAGTCACAGCTTTGGGAATATAACTAGTTTCAAAGCCTTTAAAAAAAAAGGGTCCCTATATTATCTTGCATATAAGGATCCAACATAATTATGTATATAATTTACTTACAAACACACTCTACAAATAACTTTATCATTAACAATCTCATAAACATTTATATCAGGTTTTTTTATTATTATTAAAACAAGTAAAGTATACATTATTCAGTTACATTTCTTTATTGAAATCAAATCAAACATATTACTTAGCAACTGTTGATCATATAAGTGAATTGTTAGTGTACATTCTCTGATAAAATCCCATACTTAATATAAAGCCTCACTATGTAACTTTGTTTTAATGAATACAAATTTGTCTCCCTGCTCTTCTATTGAGATATTTACATGGTGTCAAAGGTCATGTCTCAACTAGACACAGGATCTGACACAAATTTTGGCCTGATGGTCAAGATTCAATTTATCCCCTGAGCAAGCAGGCAGGCCTCTATTAGCTCAATGGTTAAAATGTCAGCACTTGAGCAGGAAACCGGGTTGAAATTCGGGGTAGAAGATGAAAGTTACAAAGTGCTGCTTTAACTCTTCAATAAGCCTTTATCACGATTTACAGTAAAACAAACATCTAAACAGTGAAAGAAAAAAAACGTAAGTAAATTATTATAATTCTAATAACTATTATCATCATTATTATTATTATTAGTAGTAGTAGTATTTTACATGAGCATGTTAGTATTGTCAATGCACCTGAATTCCCTAGAAAAAAAGAAAGAAAGAAAGAAAGAAAGAGAAAAGTGAACAACAGAACACAACAGTAATCTCTGAAGAACTGATTCCGAGCAGAGGGCGCTGTTTCCAGCGTGATCTTTCTCTCTATGGGTCTGTTTTTTTCTATGGGTCTGTTTTTTTCTATGGGTCTGTTTTTTTCGTTTTCTTTTGACCATGGGTTCCCAGGTTGACCAAACAGATCTTTGAAAGCTGTATGTAGCCTAGAGTTACGGCTACATAACAACATGGATTTAGAAGGTATCATGGAAGTGTTGTCCATGGTGTAAGCATACTGATGCTGCAACTGAGCTTCATCAAACTTTTGTGTCTCAGAACATTTGGGCAGACAGGCTGTCAGATTGACAGTGGCACGGAACCTGGAGAACGTGAGCACAAGTGCCAATGATAAAGTAACAACAACGAACGGAACATCTGAATCATCTCCTGACCCGGGGACCTTACATGGGAGAACAATGCGATTTTTCCCAGCGGCTCCAAATTGCTTTTCAAGAACATACATCCTTTTCCATGCACCATCAGTTGGCCCTTCTATAGGGCTCAGCATAATGTTGGGGATTGTCTGGGTCCCAGCTTCCTTCATGGAGTTCCAGTTATCGGGCAGGTTTTTAGGCTGGTGGCCTGGAGATGGGATCTTACAGCCTTCTTTACCACAAACAAAGACCCTGTGGTGAGGCTGCATGCGTCCTGTTGCAACACCATACGCTGCATCTGCATGGATTGCACAGTTCCAGGGAGTGTAGAGCACCACATCTGTGATAGTGGGCAGAGGCATGTGACAACTGGCTGGGATCATGGGGTTAGAGATGCATCCATGTGCCACGAAGGTGATGTCAACCTCCCTGGAGTGATCCTTCTCCTCCTCCTCCTTGTCAATATGTTGCTTCACAAAATGAAACATTTCAACAAGTTTGAGGAAGGCATCACACTCTGAATTGTCCTTCAGCCATTTCCGTGTAGTTTCATCGTGACAGTGTCCCATGGCAAACTCTCCTCATCTTCGAGTCAGCACAGTTTCCATCCAGGTTCTCAATGCAGTTATTCACTTTGGCTAACCTCTCAAATGCCTTCCTGTAAAATGTAATGTATAAATATTACATACTTACACAAACAATATCTGAACTCTTTCATTGCCAGACTTATTTCAGGCTGTGTCGTCCCATAGCGTTATCTCCTAGTTCCTTTGAGATTAAAAAAAAAAACAAGACCAAAAAATAAATATATATATTACAAAAAAATACAATTATAATTTCGTCATTTCCGTCCTTGGCCATGAGAGCCATAGTAGAATCGGATGGGAATTCCTGTTTTTGGCAATAAAAGAGTTGTTAATGATAATACATTTATTTGCATAGCACTTTTCCATACAAGGCTACACAGTGCTTTAGAGGCATAAAAGAGGCTCACCAAATCTCATAAAGCTCAGTCTTCACTGCCTCACAAGCGGTCTTCATGCTCTCTGCTGTCTCTCTCAGATATTTACTGGCTTCTGTTACTTTACTGTTCTTTACCAGGTCTTCACAGCTGGAAATCAACTCAGGAAGTGCAATTGCCAGGCCAATGACCCCTCCCCCAACCTGAAAATGATTTAAAAGTATTATGTATTTACTGTATCATATTGTATCATATTGTATTGTATTTTATGTCATGGCATGCTCCTCTCTGTGTTAAGAAAGTGCCAGAATATAATGTATATAAATATCTTCTTACACGAGCAATTAGCAGCAATAGCTGCTGCCTTTGCTCCTACTTGAGCAACGACCTTGGCGAGTCCTTTGAGTCCTGCTTTGGTGGCAGCCTTCTTCACTATGGCCTTTGCTGGTATTTTCAGGATTAGTTTTGAAAGTAGAGGTGCAAAAAGTGTAGTGGCCCTCAGAACACGGCAAACCTTACCGTCTGTGAACATTGGTATCTTATTTATGGATGAATCAGGTATGAGAAACTTGAAGTTATCATGCCATGGCAATACCAAGTGTCCAGCCATTGCTTTGAGAAGTTCAGTCATGGTGTAATCTTCTTTATTCATGCCAGTACTTGTTTGAGTGTTGTGCTCCTTCTTCTCCCACTCTTTCTCCAGCAACTCTGTGAGTCTCTGGATTTCGTCTGCAAGATCTGTGCTCTGTTGGCTAATCTTCTCTGCTTCTTCTCATAGTGCTGCTTGATATGAAAACCTCCTCTAATTCTGAACCTGCACTGGTAGCTACACCTACGCCTGTTAATACTCCTGCTGCTATAACAAGAGGCATTGCCAGACCTCCTGTAACAGCTAAGGTCAAACCACCTGCCACTATGTACAGAATGGCACCTACAACAGATGCAGTACTTCCAAAAACCTTACTTATATTAACATTTTTTCTGTGTTCTTCTAGCTCAGTGGCCAGTTTCTCCACAATAACTGCAAACTCCTCCTGACGGTCCAACCAGGAGAAGAGGCTCTCAAGAATGATGTCAGGGATACCCATGGTGTCACAGATCCTGAAAAATTGATAGAAAATAATTAAAAATACGATTTGGCTGTGCAAGCAGTTGTAGAGTAAACCTGCCCTGTACACAGCAGGGTCTAGAGTCTAGAGTGACTCTAGAGTTTGCAAAGGCAGGTAAACATAACATAAATAACTATAAAGTTTAATCAATGTGTATTAGACAATTAGCAACGGCTTCCCTGATTGGCAAACGGGGACATTTTGTGTCTACCAAAACAGTGAAAACACCAACATACAGCAAGGGGGCAATGTGTTTCTGTAGGTAAACAACACCACACTACTCCACTGGCTGATAACTGCTGGTATAGATGGAAATGATTGATAGAAAAATGTATATATTGTTTTGTTATGTAAACACAGGGCAAAGTTACATACTGTGCCTTTAAATTTGGAGGGTCACAAATCTTCAACCATTTCTCTCTCTTGCTGATACTGAAAAGTTAATGCATTATCACTAGCCGGCTTGATTACTGTAAATCTCTCCTTTCTGATCTACCAAACAGCAGTTGGTCCCAATATGCTGACAATGACCAGGTTGAGAGCACACTAATTGGTTGCCTGTTTGTTTTAGAATCCATATTAAATGACTAAATTATCTGCAATGCTTTTCAGGTAGGGAGACCGGGGACAAAAGTAACAGGGGGCAAAAGTAACACACTCAATAATTCTAATTAGGAACAAGCTAGAGGGGTGAGACTTCTTGTGCACATGCTCAGTAGGGTCATCTCTCTGCCTATGGAAGGATAGAATGATAATTTCATTTCAGCAGAAGTTTTCAAGAAAAAACTGATTTTGAGGTGTAAACGTACATTTTTGAGTGTACAGTATTTTCCTTCTGCTGTCTAAAGATAAGATGTCAGCTGATTTAAACTTAGATTAATTGTATCTCTATGTTATTGGTCACAAATTAACATCAGCAGCCTATGCTAGTATAGGTGTTTCTAGCTAGAATATGGGATTTTATCATGGTTGCCCCATCGGGGGCAATTGTAACAAAGTGACCGGGGTCAATTGTAACAATGTGTTTTCAATGCAAGCAGATTTTTTGTCTGGGATTACATACTGTTATGTTAGTAAATGAACATATTTCACTAAATGTCACTACATTTCAAAGTAAAAATACATTTAAATAAAAAATAGACATACATTTGAAAAAACAAAATTGAAATATAAAATAATTTGAAAAAAATACAAAATAATTGTAATTGTGTATATAAAACATTTGTAAGTATAAATGTTAAATTATAAAAAAAATACATATTACTTAGTGATGTGCTTTTATTTGAAATAAAGTGTGTTAATATGACTTATTTTTTTAACAGTGTTACAATTGCCCCCAACCAGTCTTGTCCTTATTAGTGAAAGCTTAACATTTTTATTATTAATTAGGGCACATATGTTTCTTATAGCAAAAGATGACTAGGATATTTCAAGTAGTCTGTGAATTATGAAGGCAAATACAAAAAGTGTTACTTTTGTCCCTGGTCTCCCTACTGTATGTGCCCAGCGAACCCTTATCAGATCCTCTAACACAACTCCCTAGTCCAAAGCCAAGAATAAAATGTCATGGAGAAGCAGTTTTTATTATCATTATGCTCCTATAGCCTCCTCTATGCTATGGGTCTCTGAATCTTAATGCAAACTTTTTTAGCATTGTTTTTTTTTTACCTAAGTTTCCTTTCTTTTCTATATTGTTATTATTATCACTGACATTCTTCGTATTTGTTATTATTTCCTTTCTTTTTATTATGCTTTTCTATCTAATAACTATTTTCTATGAAGTGCATTGAGTTGCACTATTGCTGTATGAAATGTGCTAAATAAATAAAGCAAGATTTGATTTGATACAATATATGTCCAAAACTAAAAATAAATCCTGCTCGCTGCATAAACTATTAAGGAAGACTCCTTAGACAGAGATATAGAAAAATGTATTTATTTTATTTTTAATTTAGTTGTATAGACCAATTATTTGTTTACCAACATTGAGACTGGGGGATGCACAGGTGATTGTTTCATGCAATCAATTCTCAACCTGTTGTTTCGGGGTGCGCTGGTTTCAGCACACCCCAACCCCCTCTTGTGGGTTGGCTAGTGAGGCGCGTCCTAGCGAGACCTGACAGAATGGGTTTCAATGCGCGCATACTGGTTGCACGCATACTGGTTCTTATCAATGACGTCGTCTGTTAAGGGGTCTATACAACGTAGGTTCAGGAGTGCATAAATACACCTGCGAGCTGTCACTTACTTGTTCCTACTACTTACATGGTCTTGAACATTCCCCCCTTCCACCCCAACTACCTCTTTCTCCTCAATTCTCGCCTTTCTCCTCCTTTTTTCTATTCCAGGAACCCACGGGGCAGTTTCGGAGCAGAGACGACCGCCCCCCGAGCGAGCATCAATGGCCGTCCGCTCCCGAGACTACACCCCCACCCTGAGTCTCGCCCAACCCGGGTTCCCCATCCATACACATCCATCCTTTTTCGTTCAATAAAATCCGTTTAACTTTAAGCAGAAGGTGTGGTCTCTGAATATGCTCATAAAGTGCTCTGTGCCCTACGACGGCGTGTTAGGGCCATCTTGGTGGAAAAAAAATAATTCAACTTTATTATCTCACAGATTTGCCACATTAAACTAAGAAATCTCTTATTTTATGTGGCAAATCTGTGAGTTTACAAGTCGGAAATGTCTGAGTTTATGAACTAGCAAATTTCCGACATTATTACTAGCAAATTTCTGAGAAAATAAGGGGGCGAGATCCTATCACTATGGATCATAGCCTATAAATCGCCCACTTTGCAATATATGGCCTAATCAAATGATACATTGCAATTGGATTTAGCAATAAGGAAACAGGCTACTCTTGAATTAAATTAATCAATAGAAGAACGCTTTATTCAATGCGTTATGACTATACGCACTGACTGTGTGGGTGTTCACTCTCCAGACTGTGCGCAAGCCAAATTTAAACTTCATTTTGAGACGGGGTTGCACACCGAAAATAACCGATCTACAAGCTCACAAGCATGTCGCAGATCAGACACTTTGTGAGCTTGTAGATCGGCTATTTTCGACGTGTGGCCCGCTGTATATCGAAGTATAAATTCAGCTATTGCTAAATCCAATTGCAATGTATCATTTGATTAGGCCATCCATTGCAAAGTGGATGAAGCCATGATCCAAAGTGATAGGATCTCGCCTCCTTAAATACATTTGAGTTTATTTTCTCTGAAATTTGCTAGTTAATAATGTTGGATTCAATTCAAAAACTCAGAAATTTCCGACTTTATAAATTCACAGATTTGCCATAAAACTAATAGATTTCTTAGTTTAATGTGGTAAATCTGTGAGATAATAAAGTTGTACATTTCCAACATTAAACTTAGATATTTCTGAGTAAAATGTCAGAATATTGCATATTTTGAACAAAGGACAAAAAAGGGCGCAACAGTTTTCCCTACTTCCCTATAATGAATTGTTGGCTAAAACCATCAAAAAAGGATAAAAATAAACAAAGAAAAAAAGAAAGAAAGAAAGAGGGGATTATTTATTCTAACACATATTCATGGTCTTAGTGGTATAGCCTGACTAATGAGCAACATTTCAAATGGCAAATGTGACAGGACTGCCACTGGTCAAAACTGCAGCACCCTAATACATGTTGAGGAGCTGATTCTAAATATTACCCCACAGTGAATCAAAAGTAATATCTTAATCAATCTAAAACCAGTATAACCAGTAATACAATAAACAAAAACTAAACAAAGTCAGTGTGGATGACAGAAGTTATCAAGATTTTTCTTACCTTAAGTGATGTTGTCAGCTACCTGGGGCCTGTTCCTCGAAAGGTGAATTAAATAAGCCTGGATTTAAGTCAAATCCAGGCTTGACAAAGTCGGGTCCGTATAGCCTGGTTTATTCGGTTCCTGGAACGCCAAGCCAGGCTGAAAAGGAGCGACTTTGTCGAGCTAGGCCTTGTCAAGCCAGGCTGTGTCGAGCCAGGATAATGAAGCCAGGCTTCACTTATTTCTATAAAAGACCATGAAAGTCGATAGCAGAATCCTTGAACTTGACCAATCATGGAGCCCAAAACCAGAGCGGCGTTCTTCTCTGTGGCTGAACAGCAGCACTGCAGCAGCTCATGGAATCTTACAAGGAAGTAAAATTTATAATAAGCAAGAAAGGAAACACGGCCGCAATAAATATAGATCCAGGGAGAAAGCGTGGCAAAGTATTGCCGACAAATTAAATGCACAAGTTGTCCAAAAATATGCAATTAATTTATATACAAATCCATAAATATATAATTCAGTTAGGTTTAAACATAAGGAGTTTAAGTGAATGTTGGAATTATAATTATAAACACTTAGAATAATTTTCTAATTTCAAATTTCTAAAATCGAAGATCTACAAGGGAAAAGCTTGCCTTTTGGCGGCCGGGGGTCCACGGTCCACGGTCCACGGGGGTCCACGGTCCACGGTCCACGGGGGTCAACGGGGGTCCGGGAGTACACGGGGGGCCGGGCCCCCCGTGTACTCCCGGACCCCCGTTGACCCCCAACAGAGGTCCGGGGTATACGGGGGTCCACGGGGGCGGGGGTCCACGGGGGTCCGGAGGTCCATGGGGGTCCGGGGGTCCACGGGGGTCCGGGGGTCCATGGGGGTCCGGGGGTCCACGGGGGTCCGGAGGTCCATGGGGGTCCGGGGGTCCACGGGGGCCGGAGGTACACAGGGGGCCGGGGGTACACGGGGGCGGGGGTCCACGGGGGCGGGGGTCCATGGGGGGCCGGGGACCCCCGGCCGCCATAAGACAAAAACATTTCGGGCTTGTAGATCTTTGATTTTCGCATAAGAATTGAATAAGTGTAGAAAAACTCATTGGTTTATGATTGGAGTCATTGGACTAACAGCTATTTCACAAAACTTGAAGAACAAGGCACTGGATTAATAAAGCTTGGCTGTTAGCCTGCTCCTGACCAGGCTAACTTCACAGCTAAATTGCCATGGTAACTAAGCTAGGCTTGCTTCAATTCTCTTTTGAGGAATCGGATAAGGCTAAACTTAGCCAGGGTGAACTGGCTAAACTAATCTTCAAGATAATTCACCTTTTGAGGAACCGACTCAGCTCTAATCCTGGCTAAATTAAGCCAGGATAGGTGGTAAAGCCAGGCTTTAGCTCTAATTCACCTTTTGAGGAACAGGCCCCAGGTCACCAGGGGCCTATTACACGAAAGGAGAATTAAATAAGCCTGGATTTAAGGCAAATCCAGGTTTGACAAAGTCTGGTCCGTACAGCCTGGTTTATTCCGTTCCATGAACGCCAAGCCAGGCTGAAAAGGAGCGACTTTGTCGAGCTAGACCTTGTCAATTCACGTATTCCTATAAAAGACCATGAAACTCGAATCCTTGAACTTGACCAATCATGGAGCCCAAAACCAGAGCACCGTTCTTCTCTGTGGCTGAACAGCAGCACTGCAGCAGCTCATTTAGTCAGTATCATAGAATCATAGTTAGTCAGTATAGGCTAGTGAGCATTATTGGGTAATGAATAGTTCTGACATTTTATAAACACACTCAATACTTTCCCTGCTCTTTCCCCCTCTACATCTTCGCCAAAAACTCTACAAGCTCACAACGTGCTGCGACCCCAGGGGCCTGTTCCTCAAAAGGTGAATTAGAGCTAAAGCCTGGCTTTACCACCTATCCTGGCTTAATTTAGCCAGGATTAGAGCTGACTCGGTTCCTCAAAAGGTGAATTATCTTGAAGATTAGTTTAGCCAGTTCACCCTGGCTAAGTTTAGCCTTATCCGATTCCTCAAAAGAGAATTGAAGCAAGCCTAGCTTAGTTACCATGGCAATTTAGCTGTGAAGTTAGCCTGGTCAGGAGCAGGCTAACAGCCAAGCTTACTTAAGCCAGTGCCTTGTTCTTCAAGTTTTTCCACAGTTAATTCAAAACATGTGTTTGTATATGGACTCATTTTAATGACCCTGCATTCAAATAAAATTAAATCAATACAATAAGATATAATCAATGTAATTATATTACTGAAATAGTGTGTGACCATGAATCATAATTGTTTCACAATGACTCATGTGATATGTCATTGTCACTCTGTTAACACTATAGTTCATATTGTTGTTAGATGTTTGATAATATATTACCATTTTTTTAAAATATTATAAAAAATGTCTAACACATACATATACACACATATATATATATATAAATATATATATATATATATATATATATATATATATATATATATATATATATATATATACATATATATATAAATATATAATATATATATAATATATATATATATTTAAATATATATATAAATTATTAGTTACGGGTTTAAAGGAGCCTCTGTGTAAGTCAATAAGGAGCATATTTTAAATTATCAATTTCTAGTCAATGGAGAAATTGTTTTGTTTTTTATTTCTTGTCCACCTTTGGAGTTACATCATGATGGCAAGGTAACTACACAACCCAAACCTCTACCAAAGTGGTCTTGCAAATGTGGGGTTATTGCGTGTCTCGTCCCGTCCCCCGCTCATCCCGTCGGTCAACCCCTCCCCCCCCGTCCCGTCCGTCCCGTGCGTCCCGTTGCGGACCCCGTCGCAGTACACCGCCGTCCCCCCGTCCCGTCCCGTCCCGTCCGTCCTGTTGCCCGTCCGTCGCAAACACACACACACACACACACACACACACACACACACACACACACACACACACACACACACACACACACACACACACACACACACACACACACACACACACACACACACCGACACACACGCGCGCGCGCGCTCGCACACACACACACACACACACACACACACACACACACACACACACACACACACACACACACACTCTGTGTGTCTTGCAATACTTTGCCACGCTTTCTCCCTGGATTTATTAATAACAGCCGTGTTTCCTTTTCTGTTGATAACATGTTTCACTTCCTCATAAGCTTGCATGAGCTGCTGTTGTTCGGCCACAGAGAAAAACGCTGCGCGAGTTTTGTTCCCCGCTGCCATGATTGGTCAAGTTCAAGGAATCTGCGCTCGAGTTCATGGTCTTTTATAGAAATACGTCGTCGGCGAATCGCCGCCCATTTAGCCTGGCTTCATTATCCTGGCTGGACACAGCCTGGCTTGACAAGGTCTAGCTCGACAAAGTTGCTCCTTTTCAGCCTGGCTTGGCGTCTGTAACCTCACTCCGTCAAATGAAAGAAGCTTGCGACACACATTTTGTTTCACAGCGTATTGCATCTGAGACTCCGGGCGCAGAATCGATGACAGACGGAGTTTTATTTTTTCAAGCTACTAGGCAGGTGATTGGATGATCCCGCCCCTAACAGCCGCTGATTGGTTCGTATGCGCAGCGGTTCGGGCAGCTTTACTCTGTGAGCAATCCCAGACCCTCCTTCCTGAAACCAAATGCAATGCAATGCATGAGATTTCCGGAGGGAGGGGGTGTTTACCAGGCTATGGCGTCTGAGGAACGGAACAAACGAGGCTTTTCGGACCCGACTTTGTCAAGCCTTGATTAGGCTTAAGGCCAGGCTTTGTTAATTCACCTTTTGAGGAACAGGCCCCTGGTCTCCCTTTTCTCTCTCAACAGCAGTCCAGCATGTCACAACATTGGAGCTGAGCTTCCAACTTTCCTATGAGCAATACTGCCCCTTGGCAATCAAGAGAGTTGGGACTGAGTTTCAGAATTTTCCATAGGTCCCCAGCAAAATGTTATTATTAAATATGTCTCTTTTATTGCTACTTTTAACTTTTTAATGGATCCTATGTAAGTAAAGCCTGATAAAAGTGCCAAACTCCCAAAATCCACCAGAATACTGGAAATTACATCTACTCTGTTTTTAAAATCCTGGGAGTTTTTGATGTCATTTCCAGTATTCTGGTGGATTTTGGGAGTTTGGCAACAGGACCCCCGTTACCGCCCCCCGTTACCGGCCACCCCCGTCTCCTGTTATCGGACGGTCTGAGGTTGGCAATTACCTATGCATGCAATGTAGAGATTACATGAAATCCATCTATTTATATATCTGCAGTGACGTCCACGGGGGTCCCGGTGGCGGTAACGGGGGCGGCGGTATAACGGGGGTCCCGGTGGTGGTAACGGGGGCGGCGGTAACGGGGGTCCCGGTGGCGGTAACGAGGGTCCCGGTGGCGGTAACAGGGGTAAAAAAACGCGCTTTTTTTCCCGGGCTTGTAGGTCTTTGATTTTCACACAAGAATTGAATAAGTGTGGGGAAACTCATTGGTTTGTGATCAGATTTACTGCTTAAATGGCAAGACCACTTTGGTAGCTATAGGAGGTTTGGGTTGTGTAGTTACCTTGCCATGATGTAACTCCAAAGGTGGACAAGAAATAAAAAATAATGTCTCCATTGACTAGAAATTGATCATTTAAACTATGCTCCTCATTGACTTACATTGTACAGTGAAGAGGGTCTTTTAAACCCGTAACTAATAATTTATATATATGTGTGTGTGTATGTGTGTATGTGTATGTATGTATATATATATATATATATATATATATATATATATATATATATATATATATATATATATATATATATATATATATATATATATGACAATGACATATCACATGAGTCATTGTGAAACAATTATGATTCATGGTCACACTCTATTTCAGTAATATAATTAAATTGATTATATCTTATTGTATTTATTTCATTTTATTTGAATGCAGGGTCATTAAAATGAGTCCATATACAAACACATGTGTTGAATTAACTGTGGAAAAACTTGAAGAACAAGGCACTGGATTAAGTAAGCTTCATGGCTGTTAGCCTGGTCCCTATGGGCCCATATTTACTTAAAAATGCAATAATTTCTGGGAAAGCTTTCGAAAGGGTCGACCTGTAGAACAAATAAAAGCAAACAAGTTGGAAAAATGTTAAGCAAAAATAAATGTCACATCTTTACTGGATTTAAGTTGTTTGAACTGAATATATAGGCCTAATAAATGAGGTAGAATCACAGTTGAGTTAAAGGGATACTTCACTTTCGGGCCGGGGACACATTTAAAAAAAATATTAAAAATAAATGAAAAAAGTTATGGAAAATTCATGGCCCCCTCACGCATTAGAGTGTCCTACTAATGCGTGAGGGGGCCATGAATTTTCCATAACTTTTTTCATTTATTTTTAATATTTTTTTTAAATGTGTCCCCGGCCCTAAAGTGAAGTATCCCTTTAAGTCACTGGGAAACTTGCATTGCATTATCAGTATCAATAGATTTTTTTACCAAACAACTCAACTATCTTTTATCAGATATGGGCCATCATTTAATATTGTGCATCCCTATTCAACTGCTTTGGTTCAGTTAGAATGTGGGTTTATGTACTTACATGCTGTCAGAGCAGCAGAGCATTTCAACCAAACTCCGAACTGTCTCCAAGCAGCTCACAACACTAAAGGGGTCGTGTCCACCAAGGTGTTTCTTTCCTGTATGTTTTGAATTGGGGAAACCCCAGTAGCGTGATGAGCAGTGTTGCCATGTCCGTTGTTAAACGAGCACCTCGTGGACATGGCCCCCAAGCGTCTCCTCTGACAGCTGGAGTGACGCGCACGCACTCACGCACTCACGCACTCACGCACACATGCACACACACAGGACAGGACCGATGGCACACAATACACGCTGGACTGAACACAATACAGCACTGAAAGAAGATTTGTTTGTTGGTTTGCGCTCTGCCACACACACTATTTGTTAGGACCAGTTTATAATATCTGTGTACAGATATATATATTATAATGTGTGTATATAAGTTCTTTCTTTGGTTTGTATTCATTTAATGGAATTCCTGCAATGTATTAATCCAATGTGTAATATGTATGACAGTCCTTATCAGCTAGTAGAATTCCACTCCACTGTCTCCTCCTTTCTCCTGTCTTCTGATAATAAAGTGCTTGGCAGAGGGGAGGATGCGCCATTGTAAGTTGGGATCGTGTCCAGTGAGATGCATGGTCGTTTACAATCCTCGTACGAGTAAAAGAGATCTCGTGTGTCACGTGTCTTTCTTTATCTGTGTGTGATCAAACAGCAAGGGGGTTTAAGATAACGATCAAGAACCTATCATTTCACTGGTCCTTCGTGTCGGATTTCTACGTCGTTTTTGGAAGAGGAGAAGAGGACGCATCGCAAGTCTATCGATAGCCAGAGATCCAAGAGGGTCCTGCAAGCCCTGGGGTGTAAAGTCGCACCAGGCCGGTGTTCACCAGTCCGAAATCTTCTCTTCGACGAACGACTGCCGAAATCTGAACGTGATCACACGCCTATAAGAAACATGTAAGTGGTCCTTGTGTGGACATATTGTTGTTATTACTAGGTGTAATATTGACAAGTGTGGTCCTTGTGTGGACATATTGTTGTTATTACTAGGTGTAATATTGACAAGTGTGTTGTAGTTGTGCATAGATAAGCAACTACAGTTATAGTTGTGTTGTAGTGGCGGAAGCCACTGCATTTTATTAGCTGCAAGAGTATACTGGTACAAGTTGAGTGTGTGTTTGTCACGGTGGTTGAAAGCCAGTGGGTCTGACAGCCCCCTCCGGGGAAATCTAGTCGTGTAAACTGCTTTGTCTATATTTATTCTATATATCTAGTATAACCCCCATAACAATCTCAGGGGTGTACGGTGTATGGTTTGGATGTGATAAGTGAGTGATAAGTGCGTGATTCCCTGGGGCACGTCTACACGTGGTGGACGTGGTGAATTTGGGTGTGATACAGTTTTTGGCCAGTATACAGCAGTGCCTAGATAAAGTTTGAAATACTGTACACTTAGTTAGGATAAGAACAAGATCTTTACAGTGAATAAAATAATTTCTACACATTGAACAGAACATTATAATAACCACACATATTTAAGTTCACCCACATAATAGTAATTGACTGCTAATATGGAGAAGGAAAAAGAAGATCCTGGGAAACAAGTGATTGTAGTCGATGTTACCAACGAAGAAGTGAAACCAAAGGGAAGAAAGAATATAAGGCCAAAGAAGGCCCCCGGATTTATGTATAGATGTGGCAGATGTGGTCGTAAGGGCCACTTTATGGTTGTTTGCGAGTCAAACACAACAGTGGATGGTTGGAATGATTAGAGAGAAAGAGAAGAAGGTAGGAGGCTGTGCGCATTAGAGCGACAGCGAGAGAGAGAGAGTTTTGTAGTAAGAAGAACATGTTTTGTTTTGTCTAAAAGATGTGTAAATGAGAGAGTGGATTGTGCATTTTTTTCGTGATCTGTATGAATTGGCCCACATAGATGCAGTACTCATTTAAACATTTCAAAATTCCATGTCGTGGTGCACAACGACATGGAAGGAGTGATGTTTAAATGAGAGTAAGAGTGTATGTATGTGTGTGGATGAATGTATTTTTTTTTTTTAGTAACAACATGAGAATCACAGTACATGGCAGTACAGTCCACCTAGAAGTTATTTTTCTGCATGAAAGGAGGAAGAGAGAGAGTGTGCATGTGTGTTCAGGTGTTAGTGTACATGAATTGTAAGTGAATGTGGTGTTTGGGTGTAATACATATGTACTATATGTAAAGTGTGAAGGGTAGCAACAGTAGTGTGAACAAATGGGTTATGACGTGCGTGTGTGCTTGTATACGTGCATGTGTGTAGTTTCATGTACCGAAAAGACTGTGTGTGTTTGAAGCATGTGGAATGACGTCACTTACGTTGGAGAGTGTCAGGTACTGTGTGTGTGAGAGGAGTGAGAAATATTATAGAAGTGATGCATGAGTCTGAACCAAATCTGTAATGTGCAGATTGTATGTGTGTCTGTCTGACTGTCTGCATGTGTGTGTGTGTTCACATGTGTGCGTGAGAGAGAGAGAGACAGAGAGACAGAGACTGATTACTGGAGTGTGTGTGTGCGCTCGAGTGAGCCTGCCTGTGCGTGAGTGTGTGAGTGTGTGAGTGTGTGTGTGTGTGCGTGTGCGTGTGAAGTCCAGCCAAGAAAGAACAGGAGAAGCCCAAATAATTTTCAGTTTAGAGTATTTTTACTCAGTTTGGGAACTTTAAAGTATCTGTACAAATTTTTTAAGTATTTCTACTCATTTGAGTATTTCCACAAGGGCTTGTTAAGTCCAGCCAATTTCTCAAGGGAAATAGCAAATTTTGAGGCCACGTTTCTCAGTTGTCTCACGCTATCTCTTGTGTTGATTTATTTTGGGAGAATCTCCCACACACGTGAGGTATGTGTGGAAAACCACAAGTAAGCTCTTAAAGCACTTGAAGGTCACGGGCAATAAAGCATCTAGCTTCCTAGGCCACTCACTCAGCATGACATGATGCAAAATTATGGGTTTAACTGGTTTGTTAACATAAAAAAAAAAAAAAAAAAGATTAGTCGAGCTCCTCTGTGTAGGCCTTGCCTGACCATATTAATCCCTTTGTCCAAACTGAAAGATGTTAAGGCCTCTAGGTTTTTACTCCAAATGTCTCTTAACTAACCCATTAAGACCTGGAACCTGTGTAAATTTTTGATATGTACTGAACCTCATCTCACTAAAGTTCGTTGCCAAGATGCATTTTCTACTTTGTTTATTTTTTTTGCTGCACAGTAGACTAGCAGAGGCACTTTTACGCCTGGGAAACGCTTATGTAGATAAGATAGGAAAGGAACCTAGTCGCGCTTCACATTGGGAGTTTTTATTTGTTATGTCTGCCACCAGTGACACAGACCATTTCACACTTAGGATCTGAAGTTGAGTCATGACCATAGGTCATATCTCAAACAGGAGGGATGGTACACATATATATATAATTAAGCAGCATTTTCACACTTATAATTTTCAAAATTATGCTAAACAGTTTTGTACATGTTTAGACAATGAAAAGGTAACGAAAGGCCATATGTAAGACTATTATTTCCACTTCTTGAAAAGTGATGTTACTGTAAAACTAGATTGAAGTACAGATGTGTGAAAACGGCCATAGCCATAATGCATCACATTAGTGGAGCCATACATGAAAATAGTGACTGGAAACTGGAGGTTTACTTTATTTAAAAGCGAATAAAGTCCAAAGTGCAAATTATCTGTCTAGTCTTTTCTCTCTCCCTACAGGGACTGAAGCACTGGTGATCTGCATGCCGTGATAAAGATCATCAAGCGAAAGGACCAGGACCAACTCTGCGCTGAGAGGGTCCGTTCCGAGTCCTGGTCACCAACACAATTGCTGTGAAACGTGTTATTTGGATCCACAAAAGGCCACTGCAAATGGGTGCGAACATTATCAGACATTCAGTAATAGGAAGTGGTAAAAGCCAGCAGAGGGTGAGGGCCTAGCGGATAGAGCTCAGGTCAGACCCAAACCTGGAGAAGACTCCCATTAGAATTTTCCCCATCCCCATTCCTATTACACTTAGAATTGCACCCCTGGTATTTTTGTGAGTTTTATAATTTCTATGAGTGTATTATATATTTGTATTATTAAAGTTACTCGTAAATCGAGGAGTGTTGACGAAAATGTTTCTCACCGTCTAAATCTAAATGCTGGGTATATTTTTACGCTAATCAAATCGCTAAGACTAAAAGTGAATGTGAATGTTTATGTTTGCACACATATAAATATATCTGCTTCACACAACTGGTCATGAGAAGTGACATGCCTCGAAATCCAATATCGCTGGTGAGCCTTGGGAGAAAATGACTTTGAACTAACAGCAGCTATTTGCCGTGTAAACCGTACCATCAGTTGAAATACGCCCTAAATAGCACTGTTAAGCCTGTATGTCACTCGGAAGCCTAACCTTTGTTATGTCCACGCTGGCTCTGTGAAGAAGGGTCAGATCAACGAACACAATTGTCAACAGACATTAATGCTGACTCCCCCGTGTTTGTTTAGATCAACTAAGAATTGGAGGTTGTAAGAAAAATACAATCTCACTGGTAATCCCGTGCCAATAAGGTTGGTTTGTCTCTCTTTCCCCATCTTGGAGTGGGAAAGCTTATGTTACGTGTAGAGACAATTAACTATAGACGTAGCCTGTTCCTCAATGCTACAATGACAATTTGAAGAGGCCCAAAACCGTGAGTTTGAGTCAGCGTCGTTAATGGCCGTCCAGAATAGATGGACTCTTGACCTTTTGACTGCTGCGAGTGGAGGGGTCTGCGTTTCTGATAAAAAGGACATGTGGTGTTTTTTTATTTCAGATGACATTAATTCCAAGAATGTTAGTGACGCAAAGCAAGACCATTAGTGTATGGTCAATGAAAAGGTCGTGCAGACATGCGGCGTTGTCTTAGACTGATGACGATATTTGTCCCAAGTGCTCCACTCCACACGAGAGTGTGTATTCCTTTCAAGCCCTATTTGAGAGTGACATAGAAAGTTAGTCCCAAGGCCACTGGAAGCGAAGAGGCAAATGTTTGAGTTGTTGGGTTGATTAATAAAAATCCTGTTATGATGTTCATTTTGAAATGTGAAGGCAAGAAAAATGTGATTGATGTTCAGAAGTATTAATTAAATGAACAACAGGAGGGAATGTTAGGACCAGTTTATAATATCTGTGTACAGATATATATATTATAATGTGTGTATATAAGTTCTTTCTTTGGTTTGTATTCATTTAATGGAATTCCTGCAATGTATTAATCCAATGTGTAATATGTATGACAGTCCTTATCAGCTAGTAGAATTCCACTCCACTGTCTCCTCCTTTCTCCTGTCTTCTGATAATAAAGTGCTTGGCAGAGGGGAGGATGCGCCATTGTAAGTTGGGATCGTGTCCAGTGAGATGCATGGTCGTTTACAATCCTCGTACGAGTAAAAGAGATCTCGTGTGTCACGTGTCTTTCTTTATCTGTGTGTGATCAAACAGCAAGGGGGTTTAAGATAACGATCAAGAACCTATCACTATTCTTGTACAATAGACACACGTCACCAAATGTAGGCCTACAGTATATAGCCTACTCAGGGTTCACTGCTTTTCCTCAGCATGCAAACATACATTGATTGATTGATTGATGTACTTTTATTTAGTAAGACATGAGAATCACAGTACATGGAAGAACAAATTCACAATACAAGGTCTACTAAACTGGAAGACTCAGTTAAGCAGGCAGCTTGTTTAAGATGAGAACCCCATGCACACAAATCATGATGACATATAAGAGACAGACAGATATACACACTACTATACAGAATGTCATACAATCAGCTTTCAGGTTACTGGTATGAAGAGAGAACAAAAACATATACAAAAGAAGAAAATGAAAGAAGGGGGGGTAGGTTAAGACTTAGACAGGGGCCATTATTTTCGAATTGCAGCCTCCTGAAGGTGTATCTTTAGGGCAGTTTTGAAAGTGAGTAGGGTTTTACACTCCTTTACTCCTTTTGGTAGGGCATTCCACATTTTGGATGAATAGCATGAGAACGAGTTCATTCCCTTAGTTGAGCCAAATCTGGGTTGAACATGATCAGTGGAGCTGCCTCTGGTGTTATGATCATGGACTTCATTAACATTTTGGAAGTATTTTGACAAATACAGGGGGATCCCAATGTTGTGGTGTATCTTGAAGACCAGGCCCATAGCAAGTTGCTGTACTCTGTCCTCAACCCTAAGCCATCCAATCCTAGCAAAATGAGCTACGGTTAGATGGGTTTTGTGATTGAGGCCAAGAAGTAGCCTTACAAGTTTGTTTTGGGATGTTTGGAGCCTTGTTTTTAAGGCCTTGGAGGTGTTGTGATGATGATAAGTGCATGCATAATCATAATGACCTTGAATGAGAGCCCCTGCAAGAATCTTCAGAGTATTCTTACTGACTAGACGATCAATCCTCCACAAATAGCGTGTTGTTTGGTTGACATTTTTGATCACTTTTTTGGCGTTTCTGTTACCAGAGAAGTTTGCCTCCAAGATGGAGCCCAGGTAGGTAATTTCATCCTTTCTTTTGATGACATCATCACCCACTTTGATCGTGAAACTCTCTGCCTTGCTAAGGTTAGGACTGGACCCAAAGAGGATGGATTCAGTTTTACCCAGGTGTAGTGAAAGTTTGTTGTCAGAGAGCCAGATGCAGATCTTGTTGAGTTCAGAGCTGAGAGTTTTCTCAACCTGCAGCCTGTCCCTGTCCGAGACTAGCAGGGCCGAGTCATCTGCGAACAGGAACAGTTTGCAGTCGCAGGCTGATGACATATCATTCACATATATCAGTAACAGTAAAGGTCCTAGTATACTTCCTTGAGGAACAACACAAGTCACAGGGAGGGGGGGGGGACTGGGTGCCGTTTACTTCCACCACTTGCTCCCTCCCTTCCAGGTAGGATCTCATCCAGTTCACTGACGTATCATCAAAACCTATTGCTTTGAGCTTATTGATCATAATTGGGTGATTAACGGTGTCAAAGGCCTTCTGGAGGTCCAGCATGACCATGCCGCAATATTTGCCCTTGTCGACATCTTGTTTGATAGAGTCGTTCAAATAGAGAAGGCATGTGTCAGTGGAGTGGTTTGTTCTGAAACCAGATTGGAATTTGTAGATTAGATTTTTCTCGGCAAGATACTTGGTCAAGAGTCCCCCCCCCCCCCCGGGAAAAAATCTCATGTTATCGGACGGTCTGAGGTTGGCAGGTATGCATGCAATGTAGAGATTACATGGAATCCATCTATTTATATATCTTCAGTGAAGTCCACGAGGGTCCCAGCGGTGGTAACGGGGGTAAAAAAAAGGCATTTTTTTCCCGGGCTTGTAGATCTTTGATTTTCGCATAATAGTGTGGGGAAACTCATTGGTTTGTGATCAGATTTACTGCTTAAAAGGGCAAGACTACTTTGGTATACAGTAGAGGTTTGGGTTGTGTAGTTACCTTGCTGTTAGCCTGGTCCCTATGGGCTGTGATTTGTCATAGCAACACTGCCCATAGATATTTGCTGTTTTTTTCATGTTCACTTAATGACTTGAAAGTGAATAAGTACTTCTGTGGAATTCATGAACATGTAAAGTATTAACAAGTCTTTGTAACTAAATAACTGCAATGGATCGTTTGGAACACAGGTTATTTTTTCCCCCGGAAAAGTTAAGTTTCGTTTTGAGACACAGAGATCATAGCAGTGTACAACACTCGTATATAACACCCCAACTTGTAGAACTATGGTGATATTTTGGATTGAAAGAGAATGAAGAAGGCGAGCCACTTGTCCAAACATGATTCCTGACCATTTTAAAAACAGATTGGCAGGTAATGGTTGACTGGTTAATTCCTGTTATGTCCATGAAATAAATTCACTCCACAGTAGTAAATAGTCCACATAGGCTACATGAGATGTTTCCATGACATCATATGGCCACGGTATCCTCTGTAGTCTGTAATCTCAACAGAAAAGAAAAAAGCACATATTTATGAAGTGAATGATATCAGCATCCATTGTTAAAGTAAACAACTTAATGTTGTAATAATTGTTAAATTAGATCTGTCAGAATCCCACAGCAGTGCAGGAACAGACTGGTCAAGAGAAAGGGGGTCCTGAGCAGACATTTAATCAACCTGCTGAATTTCAGTTAAAGAGATAGGCTGTGAAAGATTAAAATGTGCACCAACTTGCCTACTGCTTCCACCTAATAAAAATGCAAAAAGTGACGTGGTGAAATAAAGTGTATTTATTATGTCTCTTAATCTATTTGCACACTGTCAATTTCAGTGTGTTCATACATTTTAACATGCAACCAGGACTGGAGAACCTCTTAAGATCAGCTCCTTACACATTCCATCTTCACATTGTACAGTGTGGCTTAGAGAAGGTTAAATCTCCACCTTTATGTTACACTGCTGCCCTCTGTACTGTATGTTAATATTAATGACAAGAACTTAAACTTTTCTTTTACTGACTGATGTAGATTCTAGTTGCCTTTACATTTGGATAAAGATAGAAGTACATATTTGTGTTCTCAAATATAGTTGGATAATTAATAATTACAACATCTTTGTTTAGTAAGGGGAGTAATTTTTTTTAAAAGAAAATCTAAATTCAAGCTTCAACTCTGTTTACTGTTTACAGTATAACTACAACATTAGATAATTGTCAACATAAATTGATATTTAAAGGACCATACTGTTGTTATTGCATGTTTTCATACAATACCAAATTGGAAAACACCAATGGAATGTCAAGAAAACTGGGAATTGTCAGCAGTATAGCTAATGTAAAGTATACAGTATATGACTTCTAGAGTAGACAATGAGCTATACATGCAAAAACCTTTACTCCTTTTACTGTTGTATACATTTAAGGATTAAATGAATATTTTACTTAATTTGTAGTTTGGACCAATTAATACGTGACACTGCCATACCTACTTTAGAAGTCTCCGTCTAGTTTATGCAATTAATTGCAGCCTTTGTGATTTGGAAATTGCAATAGTTCATATTGCAATAAAAAAAAAGTGCATTGACATTGTTGTGGGGGGGGGGGGGGTATGTTAAAATAGGACATTATAATTGTCAAAAGACGATACCGTGGTCTTGTAATCCATTTCATGTTGAGTGCTTATCCTGCCCCCTGGTGGACAAAGTGCCACATTTCAAAAGAGAATCAGCTTAGTTATGAGTATCATCTTTGGAAAACAGATATACAACCTTTGAAAAATCTTTCAAAAAAAATTAGCAAAATTAAATGGATTACAAGACCACAGTGTCGTCTTTTGACAATTATCACGCACGCACGCACACACAAAGTTCCAGGGGTCATCAATGTGTCGGTGGCAAGACTTGGCCTTGTCTGTGGTAAATGTTTTGTTTTTACATAACATTATAATGTTCTTATTTTGATCATAAGACCCAATTATACTGACTGTCTCCAGGTTTTCCTTAGAATATGTATGACACTGATTTACTATGACACTATGGCACATTAGGAGTCCACCAGTACAGTGGTTATCTAACTTTTGATTTTCAAGGACCCCCAAAACGTGAGTGCACAAATGGAACCAAATGGACCCGTAAGCACCGGCTATTTTAAAATAGCCAAAGTTTAAATATGGCTGAAGTGGTTAACTTATGTTTTGTAATAATCAAAATCTACAAAGTAACTAGTTACTAAAGTTTTCAAATAATTGTAGTGGTAGAAGTATAATATTTGTCTGTGAGATGTAGTGGAGTAGAAGTAAAAGTATTGAAACGTGGACATACTCCAGTAAAGTAAAACTACCTCACAGTTGTACTTAAGTATAGCCTACAGTACTTGAGTAAATGTACTTATAGTTACTTTCCACCACTGGCCACTGTGTATTGACACACCTGTTGTCTGCTGTGTAACTCGGGGTCTCGGACGACCACTGATTTAGCCAATTAGTAATCATGTCAGCCAATCATGTGCTCTGAATGAGTTTCATAAATGAAACAACTTGTTTCTACAACAATGAGCACAAATGTCCACTGTGGTGAAACCAGTGTGATTCAGTTGGTTTCACATTTAAAGGAACATTTATGCAAGAATATTATATATTGTACATGTAGCCTACAGCAAAGACAAGGTTACTGTCCCTTGTGCATTACTCTAATTATTTTCCTCTATTTAATAATTACTAGGTTCAAACCCTCTCAATATCATCACCTTGCTAAAATAATTGCCTATATTTCATTATGTAGTCTTTCAGAAAACAGAAAAAAACAGAACCAAAACAAACTATATGATATTTCTGAATAATTTCACCCAGAAAGTTCATCAACATGACCATTGACATATAATAAGTGACTTACTCCAGACTAAAACCTTTTTTTTTTTTGCTTAAGCCACATTTTCTTTGCGACTTTGCGACACATTGTCTTTGGTTCTCCCCAAGAAGACCAGGCTCCTGGTGGTCCCCAAGAAGACCAGGCTTCCTGGAGGTCCCCAAGAAGACCAGGCTCCTGGAGGTCCCCAAGAAGACCAGGCTCCTGGAGGTCCCCAAGAAGACCAGGATCCGAACCCGGGGCGACAGGGCACTTCTCTGTGGCTGCTCCACTCCCTCTGGAATGCACTCCCCAAACATATCAGAGTACCTTAAATACCGCCCCCTGCCCATAACAGTTCTTTAAGAAAAAAAGGGGGGAAAAAAGGCCAAGACACAGAGAGAACAATGTCATTCCTTTGTTTTTTTTTCTTTTCAAAGTAAAATACCAAAGAACATACAGTACATATAATGATGTGTGTATTCTGTCAATAACAGCATATAATACACAAACTAGCTTCTACCTCATAGACGGAATCGCTTTGTTTGTACCCCCCCCCTACCCCCCCAAAGTTACGTAAAATCACAATAAAACGTATAAAAAAAAGAAGATCATTTCAGTCCTTAGCGTGAAACTTCGGTTCAAGACAAGAAGATTTTTAAGTATCGACGAGAAAGCAAAAAAAAATAAAAAGCACACATAAGTCACTGACGGGCACAAGCCTTGTATCCCCAATTTTTCATCATTTTTTATGTCTTTTTTTCCCGTTAATTAATGCCCTTAATGCCCCGTTTTATATTCAGTCGTGGTGTCATGGAAAAGTAGCCCAAAAAAAAAAACAGATCTATAAGCTCATAGATCGCCTATATTTGCTGTTAGAATCGTCTTCTTTTTTATGTTCACCTAATGACATGCCCAAAATAGGGATGCCAGGTTGAGAGTACTACTGTGGAATTTATGAACATGAAACCAATGAAAAATATTAAAAGGAGTAGTTCACCCAAAAATAATTCTTATTTTCCATCAATTACACAACCCATGAAGCCTTGAATTCATGGGAGATTTTGGGGGTTTTTGTCGCATTCCTGAGCCAGTAATTCAATGACCGGGTGGGCTGCTCAGTAGGAAAATCTTCTTGTCAGGAGACTAAACTACCGGAGACTCCGCTGGTCATCAAATTATTGGCTTAGGAATCCGACAAAACCCCCCCAAAAACTCGATTAATGCAAGGCTTCATGAGGTGTGTGATTGATAGAAAATTAGATTTCTTTTTGGGCGAACTACTCCTTTAAAATTGATAACAAAATAACTACAATACGGCTTATTTTTTCCCATTTCCGGAAACTTTACGGTTTTGGACATACGAAATTTCCACCCGACAGCGACGATATGCAAAAGAACGAAAACAAAAAAAACAACAACAATTAAGAGGCACAAGTCTTGCTCTCAGTAAAAAACATAAGTGATGGTTACAGGCAGACAGCTTTTTTTTTTTTTTAAACTAACATCTATCAAAACTGGTACATAAACATGGATTACACTGCTGGAAATTAGACACTGGTCAAGTTTAAATTCCAAAAGGACATAAACACATTTTAATACACCAGAATTCCATTCTGTGACGATTACGATTAAATAATAATACAAAAAAAGAAAAGAAAAGGCGGCGTTCTAGAGCCCGACCGATATATTGGTCTGACCGATATATTGGTCATTATTTTTTTTCCTTTCTTTATTTTTTTTAAATATCTGTATCAGCAATTATGCAGCCACTGTGTCCCGATTTTTAACCAATTTCAATCTGACGCCCCTATTTTGGGCACATCATTATAGGCCTATAAAATAGCAGATCTGCAAGTTTTTCCAAATCGGTTAGAAAATTTAGCACCTTTTGTTTTTTTCCCTTTTTTTTATTTTTATTTTTTTTAGAAAATATGGGTCAAAACATTGGTAATTGGTGTGCTAGTACTCTCCAAAAATCGGGCTCAGCATTTTAAGTCACCGTTTACAAATCTCAAATCAGCCGGGCTCTAATTTCTACGGAGGTCGGAAGCGTATTGCTGCCATGCCAGGAAAAAAAAAGAAAATAAATTGTCTGGTTTTAACGAGATAAGTATCTCGTAATAAAGTGATCCATAACTCGTTAAAACCAGAAAAATGTTTTCCTCCCTAATGCACGAAACCCACCAACAAAAACAAAAAAGCGTCTGCGCACTGTTCTCGCCAATGCCGGCCAAACCGGGACGTGTGGTCTCCCTAAAATAAAATAAAAAATGAAAAATACATCTGGTATCACATCATATAACGTAACAAGGTACCAACTACTGTGATTATGTGTCTTGTTAAAATCTGTATAAAAAAAAAATTGTGATACATAACTCGTTAAAACCAGAATTTATTTTCTCCCTAACGCACAAAACCCATAAAAAAAAAGGGTGTTCTCGCCAATTCCGGACTCCCAGCCAAACAACCTGGACATCCGGTAGGAGTACAATGTATTTCTATGAGAATACGCATGTTGCAGACGCACGTTTTTTTTCGCCCAGAGCAATAAAACAAACAAACAAACAAAAGTCTTCACGTACACGAGTGGAGCATCCTTGCGCGGCCAGTAAGAACTATTATTCATTAACATCGAGCAGAACAAAAAGAAAACAGTGTCTGTGTGTTTATGCTTGTGCGTCCTGTGGGTTTCGTGCACAAGGCGGCAGCAATAAGCCCGATTCACACCTCGTCACGCAACGGGCGTCTCGCGCCGAAAATAGCAGACTTACAAGTTCACAGCGGGGGTCGCTCGCATCCGCGGCGCGCCGTGAACTCGTAGGTCTGCTACTCAGCCGTCATCAGCGCGGCGACGCCCATCGCGCGACGGAGCATAAATGAGGCTTACAAACGCTTCCGTACGTTTTCGATTAAACAATAATCGAAAAAAAATAAAACAAGGCTGCGTTCGTTGCGTTCACTCCGCCGATGTGCCCGCGGAGCAGACGGCGCTGTTGTATCGGAGGAGCTGGATGCGTTCGAAGTAGTCGTCGGTGATGCTGTTGCTCTGCGACGTCACCAGGTTGCCCTTGTGGCTGAACAGGCGGTGGACGGGCGCCGTGGACGGAAGCGTGGTGTTGTACTTCAAGAAGAGCTGCTTGACCCGCGGGAAGTCCTGCAGAGATAAAGAGGAGATGATGCATGGACTGTCTCACACACAGGGATTAAAGAAAAAAAACGGACTGTTATGCCGCATGGATTAAAGTAGTGGGTTTTCAACCCTTTTTCATATCACGGTCCATTATTTATTGGGCATTTGAGCCACAGTACCACCGTTTGATGAGATTTAGCTTCTCAGACCCAAAACTTTGAATATTTTGTTATCGTCGGATACGATTTTGTCCACTTGGTCCATTTTGTTGGTACCAATAGGAGAGATAACAGGCCAACGTTGATCAAAATAACAATTCTTCTTCATTCTCTAATTGTGTTACTTCTTGTAAATTAAGTAATGCAGACGTTTAACAATAATTTAACTCTTGAGAGCGTAAAATGAAACCAAATGGACCCGTAAGATAGATAGGGTCCATTTGGTTACCAACTCTCCATCATTTAGCTGGAGACCACCTGGAACCCCCTCGAGGACCACTGGTTGAGAACCACTGGATTAAAGCATAAAATAAAATCTCACAACAAGTGTAAACGGTAAACATGGCCTTTAAAAAAAAAAAGATTAAAGCCTCAATCTTTAGAGGCAACAAAAGTACCTTTGAACCAAAAGTGCGCAGAGCAAATTCTGTTAGGAAACTCAGTGCAGTTACTGCTTACCGACCATTGGTCGGTCTCCACTAGGCCTAATAGCTGTTGTTTATGTTACAGCCTATCTTGTTATGGTTCAGTTTGTCCTTCAGGCAGCTACAGTATAACTATGATCTCTGCCCTGTGCTCGAGGCAGAACTACCGTACCACTAATCTCTCAAGAACAGATTCTGCTCTGCGTTGGAATCTGTCGTGAAGGTTCGTCATAACGTGTACACACTGTGTGGGCGTGGGCGTGCCTTCAGATCAGGAAGCAGGCCGCGCTTTACCCAATCAAATGTAGTGGGCGGGATTCACGTGTCCGTCGATCATTCCCCCCTCGAAACAAACCGAAACTAATTTAACAATAGCGTCCGCGGAGCAGACAAAACCACGGAAAGATATTCACATTTTAACTTACTCTTTCATCATAGAAACAAGTGGGCTTATAACCAAAACGATCCATGTTCTCTGGGAGAAGTGGTGTTAGTGTTCCGTGTAGAAATATCGTTAGTGGGAATGAAAACATAGTCGCACCAACCGGAAGTGATGCGCTGAAGGCATAACACAAACACCGGTTTCCTTGTGCTCTGGTGCTACGTTTTCTTCCGCCCAGAGCCAACAGACATAGAACAAACAGCAGAGGGCGCTGTTTTTCATTTTCAGTTGGCGATGGGTTCCCAGATTGCCGTACCACTGACACGAGTGTTAATGTACTTCTGACCATGATATCATGTACGGTACATAAAGCATAACCACCACCACCTCATCGATTGCCGATTGATCTAGAATTCCACGACACAGGTTACCAGTTCCTAAAGGGCAGTGGTGGAAAAAGTACTCAAATTCTTTACTTAAGTAAAAGTACCAATACTGCAATATAAAAATACTCTGTTACAAGTAAAAATCCAAAAATAAAAAATGTACTTGAGTAAAAGTACAAAAGTATCGGCATCAAAATGTACTTAAAGTACCAAAAGTAAAAGTACTAAATATTTGAAAATAGCCGATCTACAAGCTCACAACGCGTCGCGACGCGTTGTGAGCTTGTAGATCTGCTATTTTCAAATAGCCTAGGTATAAAATAGGGTTAAAGTGGTTAATGTATGTTTCATTATATCATAGTTTATATCTGAAAAGTAACTAGTAACTAAAGTTTTCAAATAAATGTAGTGGAGTAAAAGTACAATATTTGCCTCTGAAATGTAGTGGAGTAGAAGTAAAAGTATTGGAAATTGGAAATACTCAAGTAAAGTACAAATACCTCAACATTTTACTTAAGTACAGTACTTAAGTAAATGTACTTAGTTACTTTCCACCACTGCTAAAGGGTTAACGATTCGCATTCCCTTTTACCTGCAGACACTCCAGGCTCTTCCCCGTGCCGTCCAGGTACTTCCGGATCTCGTCCTTCACGCCGCGCTTCTGGGCCGTGGCGCCGACCGTCTTCACCACGGTGCCGTAGCTGAAGAAGTCGTCCTCGGACTCGATGGCGGACGTGTTGCTGACGCTGGCGTTGGGGGCGGGGGCCGGCGCCGCCTCCGTCTCCAGGCACGGCTCCATCAGCTGGGACGCCTCGGTCACCAGCAGAGAGGCCATGTCGTCGCGCTCCGACGCCGAGATCCACCACAGGCGGAACTGGGGGGTGGTGGCCGTCGCGATCTTGGCTTCCACGCTGTGGCGAAGAAAGGAAGGAGGAGGTTGAAGAGTTAATAATCTATGTAATCGATTATGAAAAAAAATACAAAGAAAAAAAAGTTAAACTTGAAAAAGGTTCAGTAAGTGTCTTTTTTTGTTTTCTTAGTTAAAGGTAGGGTAAGTGATATTTTTTGGTTAAAACAAAAAGTATTTTGTTAAAAGGTAAAAATACTATATTCTGATAGTAATCATTGCTATAGAGTGTTTGTTCAGTAACAGATGTCTCCCTGTCTCTCCAGCTCTTTAATAAACAGAAAATACATTTTTCGGTAGGTGTCAAAATCTCAGCCAATCAGGAGAAAGTACCCATTTTTAAGCTTAATTTGTATAGTGTTCCAGTTAAAATTTTGTCTGCTCATTTCTTAGTGTCATCACTTCCAATTTCACTTGTTTAATCTATATCCTGATTGAGTTCTCTGTCCTGGTTGGATAAAATTGGAAATGAAACTACAAAAAAAAATAAAAAAAACTACAAAATACATTTTCTGTTTTATAAAGAGCTGGAGAGACATGGAGACTCTTTATATGGACAGGACACTCTATAGTAACGAGCACTATCAGAACATAGACCCATTTTGCAATTATTTGAATAATTGCAAATCACTTACCCTACCTTTAAAGGGTAAGACCACTTTGGTAGAGGTTTGGGTTGTGTAGTTACCTTGCCATGATGTAACTCCAAAGGTGGGCAAGAAATCAAAAATAATTGCTCCATTGATTAGAAATTGATAATTCAAAATATGCTCCTCATTGACTTACATTGTACGGTAAAACAGCTCTCAAAGTCACACTTTTAGCACATAAACGAACGCAAACATAGCTGATTCAGACAATATAGAGCATCACCAAACCCAGTACTGTTTGTTTTTTTAATAAAAATGTCAACTTCCTGTTGATTTTACTATTTGAAGATCTGGATCCGGATCCGCGGATCCAGTCCAGGTTTTCTACTTATTAAAAAATGGCAAAATCTACAGGAAGTTGACATTTTTATATAAAAAAAAACAGTACTGGGTTTGGTGATGTTCTATATTGTCTGAATCAACTTTGTTTGCGTTCGTTTATGTGCTAAAAGAGTGACTTTGAGAGCTGTTTTACCGTACAATGTAAGTCAATGAGGAGCATATTTTGAATTATCAATTTCTAATCAATGGAGCAATTATTTTTGATTTCTTGCCCACCTTTGGAGTTACATCATGGCAAGGTAACTACACAACCCAAACCTCTACCAAAGTGGTCTTGCCCTTTAAAGGTAGCTCTTCAGCAAACACCACAGATTACTACAGATTGGCAGTCGAATTAAGTATTTTCTTTCTTTCTTTTTCCTTTATTTATTCAGCGAAGCTCGCTTTTTCAAGGACGCCCTGATAACAGCATATAAAACACATAAATAATGAAAAACAATAAACATTTGAGTCACATATGCAAATAAACATAGTGTTACATAAAACAGGTGCAGTCACTATGTAGTGTGTCCTCAAGAAGCACTCTAAATGTCTCTATTTGAGACCAATCGCACCAGTTTCAGAGAGTCCTGAAGTTTGTTCCATTTGTGTGGAACATAATAAACAAAGCAGTTTTTCCTTGTTCACTGCCCTTACGAGAACTGGTATATCTAAAGTGTGTTTGTGAACGTGTTGAATGTCCAGTAACTTTTGGTTCTAAAAGCGAGGATCGGTACAAAGGAAGTTTACCACACAAGGCCTTATAAATAAATAAAATACAATGTTGCTCTATACGAACTGCGAGAGATGGCCAACCCGCTTTATCATATAAAATACAGTGATGGTTGAGATAATCGTCGGCAGTAATTAAACGTAGGCTTCAGTGTGGAGAGTGAAGCATGCATGTACAGCACATCACCATAGTCAAAAACAGACATTATTACAGATTGAATAAGAGTCTTTCTGCTGGCAAAAGAAAAACAGGACCTGTTTCTGTAGAGGAAACCAATCTGGTTAAAAAAAAGTCGGGAGATCAGTGGGTTGGAAGGTGTGAAAAAAAGCTGCTGAATGCACCTGAGAGCCGACACTGACAGACAGCTACTATGGTGCTAAAAATAGCATATGGCTTGATGTCTTTTTCAACAACAAACCCGCTGCTGTCCGACGGTTGAAATCACTTGGTCGGCTTTCAACGCTTCCTTACAACTTGTGACCCGACGCGACCCATTCAACAGCAGATTTTCGGCAACAGACGCTTTCCAACACTTACCGCCGCCGTTCGTGCGGTGGAAAAGCTACCTTTAAATAGTTCGATATTCCGGTAGTAACCATCGCTTATACGAGTGTTTGTTCAGTAGCAAATCAAATAAAAACAATGGGACAGTTACAGACCTGGTGAAGAGGTCCTGGAAGCGGACTTCGATGGCCGTTACGACGGTGGTGATGACGTCACCGAAGTAACGCGCCACCGACTTCTGTTCGTTGAGTTTATTCTTCAGACTGAGGATGGTGGGAATGACCAGACCCAGGTAACACTTCTGCTCCGCCTGGAAGAAGGTTCATCACAATCAGTGTTCATGATCATCACAGGTTTACAGGTGTAAAGAAGTTAAGAAGCTAAGCCAATAATTTGATGACCGGCAGCGGTTCCGGTAGGAGACACAAAGAGCTACTGGAACCGCTGCCTACCAGTCCGCTGGTCATCAAATTATTGCCTTAGGAATGCGACAAAAACAAAAAATATCCAAATGGTGCAATCTAATAATGAGCATTAGTGAGGACCAATTATATGACGATAAGGATAAGTGCTCCTTTTTTTTCTTCTTTTTCTTTCCAATTTCGTCATCATGCCAAATATGCACCAAATCTCTTCGCGACAAATAGCCGATCTACGGAAGAAAAATGCTCGTAGATCGGTTATTATTGGCTAAAGTTCCCCACAGAATGGATGCTGGGGTTTTTTAAGTGGTTCACCATCAACTAATATTTCACGGTGGTCTACAAGCCCATGGGATCTAGAAGCTTACAACACGTCACAAAAGTGACGCGTTGTAAGTAGGGATGCACCGAATATTCGGCCACCGAAAAATATCGGCCGAAAATTGTTAAAAATGCATTTTCGGCTGAAAGGGTTTTAACGCCAAAAGAATATCACCGAAAGACACCGAAACATATCGGCCGATATCACCGAAAGACACCGAAACATATCAGCCGGAAGACACCGAAACATATCGGCCGATATCACCGAAAGACACCGAAACAATGCTATTTTCAAAAAATCTTGGAATAAAATGTGGAATATTATTATTATATAATTATATAAATGTTTACATTTTACAATCTTTCAGCAGACAGTCTGGAAATAATGTATGGATTCAAAAGTGCTGAATAAATGTTTTACGGACCCATAATAGTGATTATTATTTAAGTAAAGTTTTGCCATAATCATGTCTTTTGCCATAATCAGGTAGCTGATCAACATTGGTAAACAAATAAATTCATTATATATATATGTATATATATTTATCATATTCGGCCTTTCGGTATTCGGTTTTCGGCCAACTGTTTTCTATTTTCGGCATTCGTTTTCGGCCAAGAATTTCCCATTCGGTGCATTCCTAGCTGTAAGCTTCTAGATCAGAAGCTATTTCTGCTATTTTTTACATGTATAACATTATTAAACATGTCAATAATTTATTCTTAAGTTATTTATCATATTTGCCCTGTGCAATGTCAGAACATACGTTCCAAGGTTCAATGGCCAAACACACAATCAAATCGCAATTATTTGTGTGACAATTAATCGCCCTAACAACGGTGACGACGACGTGAGCCTGTGTATAGTGTGTACCTGGAAGAGCTCGAGGGCGAAGGCCAGCGGGTTGAAGACGGTGGAGTACTCCTTGAGGAAGGCCGTCTCCTCGGGCTGCAGCCGCGGCACCTCCAGGCGGGCGCACAGCTCCGTCAGCTCCGTCTCCGTGAGCGACACGATCTTCTGCACCGCGCAGTACTCCACGTTCCAGCGGATCACCGCCGGCACCACCAGCGGCATCTTGGCGATGTCCTCGGCCGCGTCCATGGCCACCTGGGTGGGTGGGGGGAGGAGAGAGCAAAGGGGGGGGGGGGGGGGGGGGGGGTAGTGGAACGGTTAACGGAAAACTGATCCATTTGATCCGATTATGGAAGAAGAAATAACCAATCGATTCTAATTTAAAAAAGATAATTGATTGTGACATTATTGTACAACAAAGTATGAAATTAAGTGATTAACCCATTTAGACCGGGAACACGTCTGTGTTTCATTTTAAGATTTCTTTGGCCATTTAAAAATAGCAGATCTACATCTATATCTGCTATTTCTTTTTAAATCATGAAGATTTGTGCAAATCTTTGAATGCACATATTTTTTTAAGCGAACATTTTTAACTCAAATCTTTGCTTCATGGGGGGGTCCCTGGAACAACATATTTTGAGATGGGGGTCCGTGGCCAAATGCATATAATTTTGGGGGTCCTTGACATGAAAACGTTTGAGAACCACTGATATAGAAACATAAGTTTTTCAAAAAACTGTAGAATTTAGAAGAACATTTGTAGAATCCCCCAGAAGCAAAGATTTGAGTTACAAATGTTCACTTTAAAAAAAAAAATATATATTCAAAGATTTGCACATACTTTCACAATAAAAGAAAAATAACAGATCTACAAGCTTGTAGCACGGCACTCTGTGCCGCGCTACTTGTAGATCTGCAATTTTTTAAATAGCCAAAGAAATCTAAAAATGACACAGATTCTTCCCCCGGTCTAAACGGGTTAAGTGGTTAATTAAGACAGTGTTTCCCCGACTTATTATTTTTTTTCTGTCAGGGCACACCAAACTAAACTAAACTTAAACTTCTAAATTAAACTAACTTACTTCTTTTTTTCCTTTTCTTCCTTTCTTTCTTTCTTTTGCTTCTCTCTACAAACAAGGCACAGTGGAATTCTCGATGAATTGAATAACATTATTGATGAATTGAATACACAGGACTACAATGGAAACAAAAAGCCCTCCTCCTCAGGGCTTTTTTTTGTGTTATCCTTTTTAGCATTATTGTATAACTGTACCTCTTGTACTTTTTTTTGGCAAACTGTTAATATAAAGTATTCAATCAATCAATCAATCAATAAATAGGTAGAAGCAGATGAATCCCTGGTAAAAAAGTGAACCCAAATTCGAACAGTCTTTCACTGGTGGAATTTTGGATTAACCCATTTAGGCCAGGAAAGAATCTGTGTCATTTTAAGATTTCTTTGGCTATTCAAATATAGCAGATATACAAGCTCATAGCGCCGCGCTACGAGCTTGTAGATCTGCTATTTTTGAAGAATCGTGAAAATATGTGCAAATCTTTGAATATATTTTTTTAAAGCAAACATTTGGAACTCAAATCTTTGTTTCTGGGGATTCTACAAACGTTTTCTGAAACAAACTTGTTCATGTCAAGGACCCCCAAAATGCTGTGTATTTGGCTGTGGACCCCCATCTCAAAATATTTTGTTCCAGGGACCCCTAGAAGCAAAGATTTGAGTAAAAGAAATGTTTGCTTAAAAAATAAAATAAATTTATATATATATATATATATATATATATATATATATATATATATATATATATATATATATATATATATATATATATATATATATATATATATATATATATATATATATATTCAAAGATTTGCACAACTTTAAGATTTTTCAAAAATAGCAGATCTACAAGCTCATATATATCTGCTATTTTTGAATAGCCAAAGTATAAAAACATAATGGTTAAAGTGGTTAAAATCTAAAATGACACAGATGCATTCCCCAGTCTTAATGGGTTAAAGTTCTGTTGTAAAGTGACTTTGAGGACCAAGAAAAGCTCTTTATAAATTGGATGTATAATTATTACTATGTTCACTGATTTGGCTTTATTTCTTATGGTCCTCACTCCCAGCAGAATGAGCCGTGTCTGTGGCACGATCAGCCATGGTCACATTCAGAGTATTCACTTTTAAGAATTTCTCCAATCCATAGGCTACAATTACTGTGAGCGTTTTTTTTTTTTTTAATCACGATAATAATAATGATTATCGTCCCATTCCTATGCACACTTCACATTGGGCAAGATATGTCCAGTTGTCTGGAAGCAGCAACCTAAACAAATAAATGATACTATTCAATGCTTCCACATGACAGCTGTCCTCCAGTGTGGAGTACACTACGTGCGCGTTCATTGCGGAGGATAGTTGCAGCACTCACCTGAAGCAGGTGTGACCTGTTCCACAAGGTGTAAACCTTGGCCATGGTGCTGTGGTGTAGCTGACACATTGTGAGCCAATTTCTTTGGAATTTTGTATTTCAAAAGATTTTCCAAACAAGAGAAAAATATTTCTTTTTCAGGAAAAAAAAATCTAACATTCCTCAAAAGTATTCATGGATTAAAAAGGAAAAAATAAAACCTCACGACCAAAATGGCACACCCCTACAATTAACACAATATGTAAAATGAAGATGTTCTAGTTAATATCGTTCCTGCTGTTTTCTACATGCTGCCAACCAGGTGAGGAAATCACAGACTGAGGCTTTAACCATTGCTTTTATGAAATATCCCAGACCACGAGCACTTCAAATGCTCTGATCCTTAAAAAGAATAACCGAAAATAGACGATCTACAAGCTTGTAGATCGGCTATTTTCGCTGCGCAACATGCTGGCTTCAATAATGGAATCCAAAATGACTGAAATCAAGTCGTGGCGACTGAGAACTTTAACGCATGAGTATTACAGGGGAAAAGAAAAGAAAATGTTATAAAAACATAGAAAATAGTGAAGATATCAGACGTCCAAGCTCACCTGCAGCAGGTGTGACTTGTTCCACATGGAGTAGACCTTGGCCATGGTGCTGTAGTGGAGCTGACACATGGGGCCCTGGGACACGGCCTGCCACAGGTCCTCGGCCACGATGTGGATGAGCGTGTGAGACGCACAGCGCTGCAGCGACGGCAGGAACAGCAGCATGTCCTGCTCAGACTCGCCTGCAGGTGGCAGCACCAGAGGGGGGGGGGAAAAGCTCATGTTAGGATTATTGTGGCCAAAACGAAATTGCGATTAACGATATTATTATTACGATAATTATAGTCATACTGTGTAACTTTTTCCCAATTAAACCAAAAACAGTTTTTTCTTTTATTTATCGTCACCGTCGGGCAGACACCTTGTAACCAGTGGTGGAAAAAGTACTCAAATTCTTTACTTTAGTAAAAGTACCAATACTGCAATATAAAACTACTCTGTTACAAGTAAAAGTCCAGAATTCAAAATTTACTTGAGTAAAAGTACAAAAGTATTGGCATCAAAATGTACTTAAAGTACCAAAAGTAAAAGTACTAAATATTTGAAAATAGCAGATCTACAAGCTCACAACGCGTCGCGATGCGACGCGTTGTGAGCTTGTAGATCGGCTATTTTCAAATAGCCTAGGTATAAAATAGGGTTAAACTGATTAAGGTATGTTTCATTATATCATAATTTATATCTGAAAAGTAACTAGTAACTAAAGTTTTCAAATAAATGTAGTGGAGTAAAAGTACAATATTTGCCTCTGAAATGTAGTGGAGTAGAAGTAAAAGTATTGGAAATTGGAAATACTCAAGTAAAGTACAAATACCTCAACATTTTACTTAAGTACAGTACTTAAGTAAATGTACTTAGTTACTTTCCACCACTGCTTGTAACTCTGTATTTGCACTTTTAATGTTTTTTTGTTGCTTTGTTTTTGTAAATGAATGCAATACTTGGAGGTAAAATAGCAAACAACGGCTTATCACGACGTGATCAGACATTTTTAACTTGAAAATGAAAGTTGTTTAGTGTTGCTGTGGGTTTTATAAAACACTAAACAGTTCAAAAAGTTCACAGTGGTACATCTGATATTTTTGAAAGTTTTTAGAAAAATCTCAAAAATGTTTGGAAGGTTTTTTTTTAAACACAAATCTTCTCTTCTGGGGGTCCCTGGAACAAACGACTTTATACATTTATAAGTTGGCTATTAAAAAAATTGTAGATCTACAAGTTCACAGCGTTCATTTCGTGCCGCACAGCGAGCTTGTACATCAGTTATTCGTGAAATTGTTTTGAAAAATCTCAAAAAAAGTTTGGAAGATTTAGATTTTTTCTTTTTTTGCATTTTTTTTTTTACACAAACCTTCCCTTCTTTTTTTTTAAATATATTTTTGGGGCTTTTATTTGCATTTATAGAGCACCGAAGTCCTGACGTCACTCGTTCATCCCCAGGTTTGCGGAAGTAATTTCTCTATGGAGAATAACATTGGGTCATCTTAGAATCGTCTCATATAAGAATTGTGGTCCAAAAATAAACACCGCGTGTCGGCGTTATTGTCAGGGAGGAGGTTCTGTATCGTTTATGATAGTCAGTCACTTATATTTGATACAGTCCGTTTCTGGCGAAAATGTAACTAATTCGGCGGATGTAACATTAGCGTTTTCTCACCGTCAGTTGATGCTTCATATCCATAAGAGTCAACACGCCGGGATCATTTGTTTATTTTTGGAACACAGTTCTTATTTGACGCGATATTAAATACGTCTATGGGATTCAGAACGGGGGTGGAAAACTGCAAACCAGGTAGACAAACAAAGGATGTGTAAATGACGTCAGACTTCGGCGGTCTATTTGAGAGGAAAGTAGGCTGAAATGGGGAGAGAGAGATGGGGGGGTGACACGCAGCAAAGGTCGTCGGTATCGGGAGTCGAACCTGCTGTCAGACTGGATTACCACATGTGGTCTACGCCTGGACCGCTAGGCCAGCGGGCGCCCCCACAAATCTACTCTTCTGAGGGTGTCCCTGGCACAAACCATTTTCAGATTGGGGGGTGCGCGCGGGCAGTGGTGGAAAGTAACTAAGTACATTTACTCAAGTACTGTACTTAAGTACAATTTTGAGGTATTTGCAATTTACTTGAGTATTTCCAATTTCCATCTCAGAGGCAAATATTGTACTTTTACTCCACTACAATTATTTGAAAACTTTAGTTACTAGTTACTTTTCAGATATAAACTATGATATAATGAAACATACATTAACCACTTTAGCCCTATTTTATACCTAGGCTATTTGAAAATAGCAGATCTACAAGCTCACAACGCGTCGCATCGCGACGCGTTGTGAGCTTGTAGATCGGCTATTTTCAAATATTTAGTACTTTTACTTTTGGTACTTTAAGTACATTTTGATGCCGATACTTTTGTACTTTTACTCAAGTACATTTTTTATTTTTGGATTTTTACTTGTAACAGAGTATTTTTATATTGCAGTATTGGTACTTTTACTTAAGTAAAGAATTTGAGTACTTTTTCCACCACTGCGCGCGGGGGGGGGGGGGGGGGGTTACTCGCCTTCGAGGATGTGGCCCACGTTCTCGAAGAAGCCCACGTCGTCGTCCGTGTCCTGGTTGTCCAGCGAGAACTCCTTGAACACGCTGATGAAGGGGCTGCCGTTGTCCGTGACGGTGGTCTGCACCTTGCTCTCGATGTTGTACGCCACGTGGATGTCGTGGATGCGGCCGGCGATGTTGTCGTAGGTGCGGCGGCCCTGCAGCCGGGCGAAGCCCAGCGCCGCCGACTTGCGCTCCAGGGAGTCCACGTCGATCCAGTGGCACGTCATGCCGAAGAAGCTGCGGTTGTTGGCCGTCCAGATGTCGGCGGTGGTGCACACGTACTGCACCGCGTTCAGCTTCACCACCAGCTCGTCGCGCATGGCGGCGAAGGCGTGGTCCACCTGGGGAAGGAAATAGACAGGAAAAAACGGGGGGGGGAAAATAATGTGTACATAGTTTAGTTTAGTAATTTTTTTTGCAGTAGCATAAAGTTTAGATTGCAATGGTAACACCTGTTTATTGAATTTTTTAAAACCCATTAACACATTAACCGCCAAGAACGTAGTCCTACGGTCCGTTAAATCCAACTGTTAAGCGCCGAGACCGTAGCCCTACGGTCCACGGTCTTTTCGCGCTAAAAACTTCCGGGTTCACTTTCGGATTTTTTTTTATCCACTTCCATTTCCGGTTTGATGACCGGAAATAGAATTATTTGGGATCCGGTTTTGACGATCACGTCCGCTCTCGTTCTACAGACGAAATTGAAACTCAATTCTCTTCCTGTAGTTTTTTCTCCTCGCATTTCACTGTTTAACGTAATCCGCTCTAACTACAACATGGATACCCCGTTTGACACGTGGTCTTCACTGGGAGATACAGTGGGATGTCGCGGATGTAAACAGACCGTGTACGGCTCAATCTTAAGGATTTTAACAAGATCTATGGCGACATGAAAAAAACAAAAAAACAACAAAAACACCTTGGCACTGGTGAGTACATTATGAGATTAACCTCTGGCGGTCGATGTGTTAAGACTGGGAAGGCATCTGTGTCATTTTAAGATTTCTTTGGCTATTCACAAATAGCAGATATACAAATTTTGCAAATCTTTGAAGATATGCTTTTTTTTATTTAGTAACTCGAATCTTTGCTTCACAGTTTTTTGGAAAAATGTATGTTGCTATACATACAGTGGCTATACAGTGGTGCTCAAACGTTTTCATGTCAAGGATCCCTTGAAATTGTATTTGGCCGCGAACCCCCATCTGAATATATTTAGTTCCAGGGACCCCCCCAGAAGCAAAGATTTAAGTTAAAGATGTTCGCTTGAAAAGAAAAAAATATACATATTTAAAGAAAAGATTTTCATGCAATCATTTTTTTCAGCAGACATACAAGCTTTAAGTTCTGCGCTATGAGCTTGTAGATCTGCTATTTTTGAATAGCCAAAGAAATAAAAAAAAAAGAGATGCGTTCCCGGTCTTAATGGGTTAAATAACCTTTGGGCCCCGAAAGGGCTGAAGCCATAGCTTATTACGCCTACCTTTTGACAAAACAAAGAAAAAAGGTAAAACAGTCAAAATGGAGAGAAAAAAAACTAACAGAAAACAAAAAAGCAGTACAAGCCGGACAAGACACTGTAAAAGTATGTGTATGCTATAATAATAAGTTAATCATACATTATGTCCTCACCAGAGCAGAAAATGTGAGCCATCCTGCTTTTAAAAACACAGTTGGCCAGGGATCATTTACTTACATAGAAGCCACAAAGTGGAACTGCCTCGAAACCAGTGTCAAACTGACAACCCAGCTGAGGTCTTTTAAGCAGCAGACAAAAGCACCTCTATTAGAAAAAGGTTCCCCTATAGAAGGTCATTAGTCTAGGAGCGCTTGTTTTTATGCATGTACTGTATGTGCAGGGATTAAAGACAAAAACAAGCCCAAGACTGATAATGATTTTCAGACCATGTCCTGAATATGTGATTTGTGAAACGTTGTGAAAGGGGAACCCCCCCAACCAACCTTGCATTGGTCTACCCCTGTCCTAGACAGGGAAAAAAGTCAGTGTAAAGACGCTTTTTCGCTTCGCTGTTTCGCTCCATGTAAGCTTGCATTGACTTTATAAGGTTTTTTTTTTTTAAATGTATTATTCGCATGAAAAAAATCGCCCCGGTGTGTAAGGACCTTTAGAGGTGGAAAAAAGAATAAATTAATAACATGGCGTACGCAGCGCACACCAATTTTTTTACTGTGGTAAAATGGCGTTTCCTTGAAGTTCTCAACTGCCTTCACTGTGTGTGTGTGTGTGTGTGCCAATCCATGCTTCATTTTATAGAAGCAGCGTCTGAAGTTCTGCTGAATTCTATTGCTAGTCTGGCCAATTCAAACACTCATTATCTTAAAACTATTACTGTAGGCTGTAGAGGGTTTGACTTTACAGCTACATGGTGCATACTGTAGCAGCAGTGAGTTAAACCCCAGAGGAAGACACACATGTAGCCTTCAGTAGACATTTGAACCATTATGCACCATGCGTGAGGGAAGAGGAAAGGTTGCAAGTGAGAACAAAAGTCATTTACAAGAGAGACATTCAAACATGTTGGTAGTGGTACCTTTTTTAGCAGTGGTGGAAAAAGACCTCAAATGTCTTACTTAAAAGGGGAATTTTGGACTAAGGTTTTCTTACCTTTTCTATGATGTTATGATATCTTAGGATGAATGGTACAGTAGAAAAATGTCATAACTCCATCCGGGTCCGCCACAGCTTAAAACGTGCGCCAATAGGCCTTGCGTATTCTAATAGCTTCTTTTTTTTTTAAATGTTTTTAGATCTGACGTTCATAGTGACAGAACATTATGCAACCAGAAAAAAAATACAGGAGTCTCGCTAGACGAGATTTCAATCTCGTCTAGCGAGACTTCCATTTTTCTACTGTAGGCTACCATTCATCCTAAGATATCATAACATCATAGAAAAGGTAAAAAAGACGTGGTCCAAAATTGTTCGTCGACTACTACCTTTTTTCACTGACAAAAACTAAATAAAAACTAAGCTACGATGACTAAAACTACAACTAAATATATTGAGAGTTTTTGTCAACAAATAAAAAGTAGACTAAACTGTTAGTGAGGGACTATAGTGGAGAAGAGATCCAGTAGAACTAAAAGACAAGTCGTTTTATGTTTGGTTGCACTCGGGTGTTGCGCTCTGAAAATAGCCGATCTACAAGCTCACAACGCGTCGCGTTGTGAGCTTGTAGATCGGCTATTTTCAGCATGCAACCAAGTGTAAAAGCAGCCATTACGACGCCATCAAGGCACCGCCGAGATACATTTTTGTCGCCTAATTCAACTGTAGATTTAGTCGACAATAATCTTATGATACTTAGTAGACTACATTTTTGAAAATAGCCGATCTACAAATGCTGAAAATAGCCGCTCTACAAGCTTGTAGATCGGCTATTTTCAGCATGCAACCAAGTGTAAAATCAGCCATTACGACGCCATCAAGGCACTGCCATTTTTGTCGCCTAATTCAACTGTAGATTTAGTCGACTATAATCTTATGATATTTAGCAGACTAAAATTTGACAAAATCTAAAACATTTCAGATGACTAAAATATGACAAAAAATAAACTGGGATTTTATTCAAAAGACTATGACAAACTAAATCAAAATTTGCTGTCAAAATCAACACTGGTGCAAAAAAACATCGTTCCAAGAGAATGGAGGAGAACGCACCTTGGCGAACAGGGTGGGCCTGTCCATGGGTGGTCTTCCATCGCTCAGACCCTCGATCATCTTCTTGAAGCCGGGCTGCTCCAGCAGGTAGAAGGACTGGCAGTCCGCCACGATGTAGCTGTACACCAGGTTGTCCACTTTGGTCTGGACAAAAAAAGTATATATGCTCAAGTAAATACTCAAGTATTCAAAAGTATCCAAAATACCAGGTTGTCCCACTTTAGCTTGCATCCCAGTGCATGGTTAGAATATATGTAGTTAAATTACTGTCCATAGGACCACATATGTACTTACATTACTGTCCATAGGACCACAGGACCTCAATGGAAACAAGTCCTCAAGACTTTTTTGGGTTATCCTTTTAGAGACCAGGAACGCATTCATTTTTAGATTTCTTTGGCAAATTAAAAAAATAAATAGCAGACATACAAGCTCATAGCACAGCACCGAGTGCCACGCTATGAGCTTGTAGATCTGCTATTTTTGAAAAATCAGGAAAACTTGCGCAAATCTCTGAATATATAGTTTTTAAAGCAAACATTAGTAAAATATTTAGTTCCAGGGACATCCAGAAGCAAAGATTTGAGTTACAAATGTCTGCTTTAAAAAAATAAATAAAATATTTGCACACATTTTCATGATTTTTCAAAAATGGCAGATCTACTCGGCGCCGCGCTATGAGCTTGTAGATCTGCTATTTTTGATTAGCCAAAGACATCTAAAATGACAGAGATGCGTTGGCGGATTGAATGGGTTAAATTACTGTCCACCACTACCTGGGTCATGCACTTGGAGATGATCTCCGCTTTGATCTTCTTGAGCGCCAGGTGTCCGCTGTTCTCGCCATTCTCCGCCTTCTTACGGCCTCGGTTGGTGGTCACCTCTTTGCCCGCTTCAGCCCCGAAATGTTTCCTCTGCAAGGAAATAAACACAAATAAATAAACACTATTAATAATAATAATAACAATAATAATGATAATAATAATAATTAGACCTATTTGATCCTACAGGGGAAATTCTGTTTTCAGCTTCACCCAGTTGATTGCTGCTCAAGCGTTCCAGACTTGAGCGCATGGGGGGGGGGGGGCACTTAGGACTAAAGTGTCTTAGTCAGGGACACATTGCCGGGGCCGGGAATCGAACCTGGGACCTTCCGTTTCCCAGGCGGCCTTTCTATTCATTCAGATATGGCCACCCCATAAGAATAATAATATTGGAAACAATGGAAACACGCCCTCAGGGCTTTTTGTGTTATCCTGTTAGCATTATTGTATAACTTGACACTGAATACTTTATTAACAGTTTGCAAAAAATTACAGAGGCACAATCAGTCAATCGTTGCTGTCGCGCTACAAACCTTGTGACTCCATATTTCAAATGCCTTTAACAAGGGCTTTGTGACTAAATAATATAGTAACACTGGATCCATTGGAACACAGGGTATTTTTTTTCCATTTGCTGAAAAGTAACAGGTTTTGGACATACAAGGTTTTTCCACCCGACAGCGACAATAATTCGTTGCTCTTCAAGCTACTGTTGCAGATATTTAAAGGGATAGTTCACCCCCAAAATGACTTTTTTCCTATCGATTAGTCACCCCGTCAAATTATTGGCTTAGGAATGCGACAAAAACAAAATAAATGGGTGACTAATCGATAGAAAAAAAGTTATTTTTTGGGTGAACTATCCCTTTAAAAAAAGGTATTTCATTTTAAATCACATCTGGGATATACATACAGATACAGTATATGGCTGTCACAAAGAGCTTGTAGATCTGCTATTCCCACAACTTTTTGAAAGTGTATGAACATTTGACAACATGGAAAGTAAGGATTATGACGATTATGCAAAATTAATTGCGATTATCTCAAATAACTGCAATTAGGCGATCATGTAATAATAGTGACAGGCCTAGTCTGGGGTCATTTCAACGTCTACTCAGGCTTCTGGGTGCACCCCCCCAGACAGTGGTGTGAAGTCAATGAGTAGATTTACTGTACTTCAGTACAATTTTGAGGTATTTTTACTTAACTGGTGTATTTCCAATTTGCAGTACCATTACTTCTACTCCACTACATGCAAATATTGTACTTTTTACTCCACTACAATTATTTGAAAACTTTGGTTATCAGTTACTTTGTAGATTTTGTTTATTATTACAAGACATACATTAACCACTTCAGCCCTATACATATTTCGGCTATTTGAAAATAGCCGATCTACAAGCTCACAATGCGTCGCATCGTAGATCTGCTACTTTCAAAAGAATTTTACACATTTGAAAACTTGTGAAATGGGATATTCTGCATAATTAGTACTTTCTACTTTTGGTACTTTAAGTACATTTTGATACCAATACCTTTGTACTTTTACTAAGTCTTTTACTTGTAACAGAGTATTTCTGCATTGCAGTATTGAACTTTTACCTTAGTAAAACATTTGCCCACCATTTTTCCACCACTGCCCCCCAGACAGTTTTTAAGTTGCTTGATTCAATTATATTTGAAATAATTTGATCATATTGGTTTTCAGACACGCCCCACCCCCCTCCTATAAGCCCATTGTAACTTACATCATATGTCCCTGGTTCTGGTGACTGATATTGTCCTTTGTGAAGTTTCTAAAAAGTTCAAAAGAAATTGTTCAAAAAATAATGAAAATAGCCAATCTCACGTTCTGAGCTTGTAAGATCTGCTATTTTCAAATTCTTTGCAGACACCATTGTGCGACAGTGTTATACATAGAGCTTAAAGGGTTAATCAATTCATTGGTTTACAAATAAAATATTGTAAAAAAAATAATAAATATATATGAATGAATGAATGAATGAATGAATGAATTATTTTATTTGTCATGCCATCTCGTGGCCCATCCCTCATGGGATTATAAGACACCTTTTCAGACATAGTTACAATATTCAAAAAGCACATTTGTTATACACTGGTTACTGGTATTGCTGATAATATATACAACATAGACACCGACAGAACAAAACAAACATATCCCCTACTGGCTGTACAACGAGGTTTTCCTCCATATAGATATATATTATATATATATAGGCCTATTAAAAACGCTTGTCGATGGATCTAAAAAGCAATCGATAGCATAGTAATCGCCAAGATGGATCGATAGCTGCAACCCTGACAATCACCCATTGTCACGGTGCAATTTAGCTGTGTTCCATAGCACATTGGTTCTCAAAGTGGGGTCCGGGGACCCCCAGGGGTACTTGAGGGGGTTCCAGGGGGTCCCCAGCTAAATGATGGATAGGAACCAAATGCACCCTTATGGGTCTGTATCCAAATGGAACCAAATGGACCCTAACGGCTCCATTTGGTTCCATTTGTACACTCTCAGAGTTAAGTTAACATTGATTTTACAATATAAATCGGGGTCCCAGAGATAGAAATGGCATTAAATGGGGGTCCGTAGCCCTAATGCATGTCAAACTGGGGGGTCCTTAAAATGTATCTTTTCAAATGGGGGTCCGCGGGCTAATGAGTGTCAATTTTGGGGGTCCTTGACAAGAAAAGGTTTGAGAAGAACCACTGCCATAGCAGAAGGAGTTCTCCCTAACGCTATGGTTCCTTTCAGCCGTTGCCCGCACAGCCCCAGTAGCACAGCCTCTCGTCTTTAGTAAAAATACAAAAATACACTTTCGCTACTCACCAAAACAAAGACGGTTTTAAGAAGTCGAACGCGTACTTTCATCAGTGGGCACACTCTGAGACCCCCACCTCACGTCTAAAATACACTTTTTTGGCCAGAAAGGAAAATATTTCACGGGAAGGAAAAATCTGGTCAATAGAAAAATTCCATTGACCAGATCTGTAGGGGGCGCAGTGGAGTAATAATTCCTTCCGGTGAGATATTTTCTTTTCTGTTCAAAAGGTGTATTTTAGACGTGAGGCAGGGGGCTCAGAGTGCCCCCACCAAGGAAAGTAGGCTTTCAACATCTGAAACCCGTCTTTGTTTTGGTGAGTATCGAAAGTGTATTTTGTATTTTTTTACTAAAGACGAGAGGCTGCGGCCACGGCGCTACCGGGGGTGTGCGGGCAACGGCCCGTAAGTAACATGGCGTCAAAGGAAGAACTCCTTCTCTAACGCTATGGAACCAGAGCTGGCTGCAACCCGAACAATCACCCATTGTCACAGTGCAATTACAATAAAATAAATAATAAATAATAAAAAAAAAAAGAAAAATGACTGTAGTCTCTAAAGAGACTGCAGTCATATTTAAGATTTTTTTACATTTTATTTATTTATTGTGTTTTTTTTGGGGTCTCTTTTAATGCTTTATGCTACAAATATATTACGGTTTTCGGTTAATCGGACGGCATACATAAAAGACACACCCGTCTTTATTTATGCCGCCCGATTAACCGAAAACTGGTGGGCGACGAGACGAGACGAGTCGACGATTAACATGTAGTTAGAAAAAAAAAATGTAACGCGGTAGTAGGTAGGAGGGTAGGTAGCCATTCTTCAATCATTAAGCCCCAGCGTCCATCACCCACAAACCAACGGCTCCTTTTACATAATAAAATGTAATAAAAAAATAATGCATCTACTTAAATAAACTCACGTCCAAGTGCTTCTTGAGGTTGGACGTGGAGGCTTTGGACGAGGACAGCAGGTTAACCTTGGGTAAACACAGATTACATTGCACGATGATATTTTTGCCCTGGTCCGCCTTGTACGAGAAATGGTGGCGGTACCTCCACGCGTGCCACGCCGACCTACACTCACTGTTCCCGGACGCGTCCGCCGCCGCGTCCACCTCTATGCCCGCCATATATTAATGTGAGTTTAATATTGTGGATAATGTAGCGCAAAACGAGCGAAAAGTACCGCAATTCGACGTAGTAATCTACAAGTAGGTAATGTAACGCGTCGTGACGGTAAAAGGATTTTTTTACTCTTTTTTCGTCGTGGTTTAAAAGGGGGCAGGCCTTTGTTCAGGCGGCGTTGCCAGGTCTCGTGAGAGAAACAAGCCCCATCGGTTGGGTCTTAAGAGAACTAGCCTCATAAAGAAACGAATAGTTGTTGTTTTTCCCCCACTTGAACCCTATTCACGTGGAGGGTTGAAAAAAAAAAGGGGAAACGTTTGGAACATTTTAACACGAGTCTTGTACTGTATGGGGGTGCCTGCCTGGTGGTGCAACATATTTTCAGTTGGGTGTTACCGGACAAATACATGTTAATTTAGGGGGTCCTTGGCATGAAAATGTTGAAGAACCACTGGTTTAGACTACACTTTGGAAACAAGCCCCAAAAACCCACAACTACTACTTAACAGATAACAAGCCCAAAGTCGCTTAGAATAAGCAAACGTGGCAACACTGTTTGTTAGGATTTTTGCGGGAGGGTGAGGAGTCCAACAAGGATGAGACAATGACATCCGTGCCTGGTCTGGGCAGGCGCACATCGACCATGCCGACCTACACTCACTGTTCCCGCCGAGCCGCCGTGCTCCACCTCTATGTCCGCCATAATAATATTAGGTGTCAATATACCGCAAAACGAGAGAATAGTACCTCGATTCGACGTAGTAATCTACAAGTAGGTAATGTAACGCGTCATGGAGGTAAAACGATTTTTTAAAACTATTTTTCGTGGTAAAAGGGGGCAGGTCTTTGTTTAGGCGGCGTTGCCAAGTTTAGTGGCACAGAGAGAGAAACCAGCCCTGGGTCGTTCGGGTCTAAAGAGAACAAGGCCCAAAAATTATCTTTTTTTTTTTTACCACAATTTGAAAAAAGCAGATCTACAAGCTCACAACGCGTCGCTTGCGACTTCTGTTTTCAACAACAAGAAAAAGGGAAATATGAACATTTTAACAACACAAGGTTGCACTGTATGGGGGTCCCTGGCTGGTGGTGCAACATATTTTTGGGGTTCCCTGACAAATATATGATAATTTAGGTGGTCCTTGACATGAAAACGTTTAAGAACCAGTGGTTCTTTGCTTCCTAATGTTGTTTAAACCAGTGGTTCTGAGCCACTGGTTTAAACAACATTAGGAAGGAAAGGAAGCCCAAATAAGCAACCTTACAGAAAACAAGGCAGACGTCGCTTAGAATAAGCCGACATGGCAACACTGTTTGTTAGGATTTTTTGGGGCGGGGCGAGGAGTCCAATAAGGATAAACGATGACGTCTGTGCCCGGTCTGGGCATGCGCACAGTGAGTGTCTGCGTCTGAAAGCGTGGATGGCGTAGTGACGTCATCGTCTAAACCTTGGAGTTTTCTTTAAGGATTTTTTTAGCGCCGCCAGTCGGATTTCCATTTCCTCCTCTGCCTTCCTTCTTCTTTGAGGCTCTGCAAAACTGGGATTGGGCGCCACCCACAGGGCAGATTAAGATACAGCCCCAGGAATGTTAACTAGTGGTTGTTGAGTGGCTTTAAATGTGGATGTTGGCAACAAGCAGTTGCTTGTCATTATTGTCATTATTGAAATGAAGGGTCGCTATGCTGTGTCCCTCAACTCCCTCGTCCTGTGTGCACTAACAGTCACTCACTGCATGCACTGAATACCAGTGGTGGAAAAAGTACTCAAATGTTTTACTTAAACAAAAGTATAAATTCTGCGAAGTAAAAATACTCTGTTACCAGTAAAAGTAAGGTATTCAAAATGTACTTGAGTAAAAGTAGAAAAGTATTGGTATCAAAATGTATTTAAAGTACCAAAAGTAAAAGTAGGCTACTCATTATGCAGAAGGTCCCATTTCACAAGTTTTCAAATGTGAAAAAAAAGTTTTCTAACCCTTGATACTTTTACTTAAGTAAAACATTTGAGGATGGGACACACTGGGATGGGTAGAGTGTTGTTAACTGTTTTATGGTCATTTCATGAATTAATTAAGCAAAAAAAATCGGGCGCGCTTCGCGCGCGTACATGCCGGCAACGCAGTGGGAGGGGGCGGGGGCGGGGGGAAGGGGGGAGTCATGACGTCGTCGCTGTCCCCCCACTATTTAACCCCTTCCGGCGTGCCTGAATAGAGTTAATATATAATGTCTCTGAATGTGCTTCACAATGGAGACACTCTGAAATGATTGCACCAGTAAACACATGGATTATTTTAATGCACTTTTATTTTTATAATTCAAGTCAGCGGGTTGAATCACACATTCCGCTCAACAAGGACGGCATGTTTATGCACTAAGTGCACAAACAGAACGTGCAAGTTCAGAACAATGATGGTCACACCAGTGAGCTGCGCAGCTTGTAATCACACATTGGCGATATGCACCGCCAACTGGATAATTACTAGCCCACTTGGTGTAGCCCACATTGTTGCAATCGGTCCACACCCATCTACCCTTCACGTACATGTCATTCAGTCAGGTCTGAAGCTACGTATCTGTAGCAGCGACCGTTGAAGCTGAACCAGAACATTGGACAGCTCCCACGCTCCAGCTACAGCTCGGCAGAGGGACTGGCGTGCACGGTGCCTACACACACATGCACGCGTGTGCGCACACACACACACACACACACACACACACACACACACACACACACACACACACACACACACACACACACACACATAAAGGTGCCAAATGAGAATGATGCCATAGAAGAACCATTTTTGGTTCCAGACATGTACTATTAATAACCTTTCAGACCAAGGTTCTTTAATTCTTTAAGAACTATTCATTTTAATGGTTCTACAAAGAACGCTTAACCACTTAAAAAAACGTAGATACTTCATCGACTGGTGTCTCCAAGGGGTCTATACTTAGTCCACTCCTTTTTCACTCTACACCAATAAATATCTTTAGAAAATAGCAGATCTACAAGCTCACGATCAACACGTGAGCTTGTAAATGTGCTATTTTTGGCCTTTATTTAACCCTCGTAGGGTCCTCGGGTCCTTTTAACCCGGTTTAACATTTTCAACATGAATTAAAAGTATGTAAAACATTTTTGTTCTCTATGAAACTTCTTCTATTTGCCTTATTTACTGTACTAAACATGTGATATGAAAATGAAAATTTTCATTTTCATGACCCGAAGGCCCTGGGTGTGACTAAAACACGAAGACCCTACGAGGGTTAAGACATGCCCAGAATTAGGATGCTAAGGTTTAAGTGAATAAAGGTGCCATCAGAAATTTGTTCTTTGAGGAACCATTTCTGGTTTAAAAAAAAACTTTGAAAAAGTTATGAATAAATAAAAGGTTTCTTAGAACCACATATATGAGGAACATGAAGAACCATTCATTAAATTAAATGGTTCTTTATGGAATCAGAATTAGTTCTATTGTCAAATCACAGGTTTGAAGTGGTGTGAAATTCCTTCCTATGAGTTATGTCTTAAAAATGTAAGTCTTAAACATCCTTAAATTGTAACTTAAAAAATGTGCAGATAACCCTGTATACAATGATACTGTGTACTGGTCTGTTTACTGTTGAGTGAGTAAATGAAACTGCATGGAACCATATGAAACAATAAAAGAACAGTTATATTAGTATACCTAGTGCCATGAGGCCCAGCAAGCACAGGAGTTGAGGAATCAGCAGCATGTCAGCCTGAGGTCTCTGTGTCCGTGGAGCCTGGGTCGGGGTCTTCTAGAAGGGTGTGTGTCCGTGGAGCCTGGGTCGGGGTCTTCTAGAAGGGTGTCTGTGGAGCCTGGGTCGGGGTCTTCTAGAAGGGTGTGTGTCCGTGGAGCCTGGGTCGGGGTCTTCTAGAAGGGTGTGTGTCCGTGGAGCCTGGGTTAGGGTCTTCTAGAAGCGAACAGCCTTTTTGCATCTAGTTTAAGCGCAAGGGGGCGGGGCCGCGGGTGGTGGGTGGGGAGAGAGCCTGGCGACGCGAGCTATGTTAGTGCACTGAGTGGCAGTTGGGGCAAACGCAGTCCCCACAACATCATTTACGATTTTTCAAACAACCGCAGAGTACTTTTTTCGCCGATAAAGTATAGTTTTGGACCATGACGGAGGCGCGCCGACTCAGCAGACCTTGAGGCCGAGGAGTCGCGCCTCCAGGCGCGAGTGCCCGCGACGACTAAGCGCCGTCCGAGTTATGTACCGATAGGCACAGAATCGTAAATGATGTTGTGGGGACTGCGTTTGCCCCAACTGCCACTCAGTGCACTAACATAGCTCGTGTCGCCAGGCTCTCTCCCCACCCGCCACCCGCGGCCCTGCCCCCTTGCGCTTAAACTACATGCAAAAAGGCTGTTCGCCTTCTGCGAACTAGAAGGGTGTGTGTTGCTGACTGTGTGTGTCTTCTTATCTGCTCCACACGAGGGCGTCTTCACAGCTGGCATCATTTCATTGGTCATGACCCTAACCCTAACAGCTGTGGCGTTCACCGTTCACATATACATTTGACCACCTTTCACCTTTTTCCGCACGCACGCAGGCACGCGCGCGCGCACACACACACTCACACTCACACACTCACACACACACACCTCATACAGAGAGAGAAAGGGTGTGGGGGTGATATGATGCTTTTGAAGAATACATTGTTCAACTATATCCATGCCACATTTAATGCATAAGTAAGCATAAACATGTTTAATATACTTATATTATGGAGTGTAAGTCAGTGAATTTAATGGGACAATGTAGTCATTTATAGGGACAGACTGTATGAGACGCACTGAACTGAAGGTACAGTTTAGTAACACAACATTCCATTTCATGGCAGTTGCGTGGTAGAAGTAAAAAGTATTGCAAATTTGACTTAATTACAGTACTTGAGTACATGTACTTAGTTACTTTCCACCACTGACTAAGCCTATGGCTGCATTGTTTGGCCATTGCTCAGTTCACAGGCTGAGCTCTGTGTGAGTGACACTTCAGTTCAGGCCCGTCCTGTTCCAACAAAGACCTGAGGCCTGGTTCTACAAATGCCTTCTAAACCACTGTGCTAAATCCTGAGAGTTTTCTGAATAACTCATGTTGCTATATTATAGTGTTTATCAGTGGTGGAAAAAGTACTCAAATGTTTTACTTAAGTAAAAGTATCAATACCGCAATGTAGAAGCACCCTACAAGTAAAAGTCTGGAATTCAAAATGTCTTGAGTAAAAGTACAAAAGTATTGGTATCAAAATGTACTTAAAGTACCAAAAGTAAAAGTACTAAAAGGTTTGAAAATAGCAGATCTACAAGCTCACAACGCGTCGCGATGCAACGTGTTGTGAGCTTGTAGATCGGCTATTTTCAAATAGCCTATGTATGAAATATGGCTGAAGTGGTTAATGTATGTTTTATAATTTAATAATTTATTATAGTAAAGTAACTAGTAACTAAAGCTTTCAAATAATTGTAGTGGAGTAAAAGTACAATATTTGCTTCTGAGATGTAGTGGAGTAGAAGTAAAAGTACAGATAATTGAAAATACTCCAGTAAATTAAAAATACCTCAAAATTGGACTTAAGTACAGTACTTGAGTAAATGTACTTAGTTACTTTACACCACTGGTGTATATCACGGATGCTTTCCCTGTTTTTAATGGGTTAATGGATACATATAGCAAGTTATGTCAATAACACATCAAAACATTTCATAATTCACATGGTTTGAATACGTAATACTATGTAAATAGAAACTATTATGTATGGTGAGACATAACTTAGCTATCATGTACTTAAAATCCATAAAGTAAGGGGGTCCGTCTTCTAACACAATGGGAAATGGTTATACAGTATGTTGTAATGTCTAATGTTAAATAAACCGGCAATAGAGAGAATAAAAAAAGAAGAATTGTTTATATAGAAGGATTATTACTGTAACATTATTGCTGTAACTCACTGTAGTGTGAGTTTAAGCTGTCAGTGTTTAATACATTTAATAAATGTTAAATATTTAATATGTTATGTGTGGCCTGTGTGTGAGTAACTGTCCAGTTGAATAAATAAACGTCCTCCTGGATAGCTATAATAGATCAGAATTAGATTAATTGCTCACCTTCTGCAAAGATGACGAAAGAGAACACACTTTTGTTCAATAGAGACACGCGGCCGGAAGCGGAAGGCCTACAAATTCACGCCCACTTTTGAGATAGCGCCGCTACTCGAGGTCCGTTAGAACGATGAACTGCAGCTGCCAATGCAATCCCTATGAGAATTAGCCTACTTTTAAAATATTCCTTCATTAACTGGAGACGATATTGATTTAAATAAAAATATGTTTCCAAATGTATGGAGTGTCTTTGTCAACATATCTTCTTGTTTTCTTAATAGTTGATGTGTTTCACATTTAATTTGCCACTTTAACGAGTTACCCATAATGTTAACACAGCAAAGGGTAAACGGCAGACAGACAAGGTGTCGCATTTCAGTGACATCACTGTCTTTACGAGCGCCGAGCGCCGACCAGTGGCGTACCGACTGTAGAGGCAGGACAGGCGGTCGCCTGCCCAACTAAGATCTCGCCTCCCCTAAAAAAAAAGAAATAACCCGAAAAGGTGTCAATGCGTGCTTAATGTCACCCATTCAACAAGCTTTGAACTGAGCAGATTGGACCTTCTGTTCCAGAGATAACTAGAAAAAGTGCTCCTCGGAGCACAGGTCTCCGCCAGGTCAGGTAGGCTATTGTGGCCTCCTGGTGGCGCTATAATAGGCCAACGTGAAAAGGGTGCCATTTCTTCTTAGGCCTTGCACGACAATCGGACACTGACTGCATTCATGATTTGAGGCATTTTGTTAAAAACATTTGTGTCGCTAAATTAGACCTGCTGGTGGTGCTATAACAGGCCAATGTTAAAAGGGTGGCATTTATTCCTCAACATAGTGTGAATGTGCGTGCAAAGTATGACTGCAATCGGACGGTGCGTTCATGATTTGCGGAATTTTGTTTCATAAGTCGGCCTCCTGGTGGCGCTATAAAAGGCAGATGTGAAAAATGCAGGGCAAAAGATTTTCCTTGACCTCTAGGGAGTGTGCATACAAAGTTTTACACAGATCGGTGCAGTTATAGGTAAAACACGAATTGGCCTGTTATAGCGCCCCCCTGAGGCTGATTTGAAAATGTTCTAATGGTAGTTCTTCCTCGGCCTAATGGGAATGTGCGTGCAAAATTTCACGGAAATTGCATGCTGTGTACATTATTTGAGGCATTTTGTTCAAAACTGAGCACTCCTGCAAACTTTGGAAGACATTTTTAGCCAATCAGGATGGAATATGAGAAATCTGAAAGACCTATTTCGAGTAATGACTATAGAGATACTGTGTACCGATTTGCGTGACGTTTGGACAAAATCTGTAGGAGTACTGTCAAAAAATGTGTTTTGCAAAAAGCGGCCTCCTGGTGGCGCTATAACAGGCCCATGTGAAAAATGTGGGGCAGAGGTTCTGAATTGGCATCCAGGGAGTGTATGTGCACAGTGTCGCTGCGATCAAGCCAACGGTCCTGGAGATTAGCTGCTCACAGACGGACGGACGGACACACACACGGACGGACGGACGGACACACGGACGGACGGACGGGGTGAAAACATACTCTCTCGCCAGCCTTTCGGCCTGGCGGAGACAATGACCAAAACATCTTGAAAACGGCCACTTTCGCCATTTTTCTGGGTATTGAAAACCTCAAGGGATGCGTCCGTGACGTATATACCATGCGACCACTTAAACTCTAGATCTCCGATGCTAGCGGTTTTGACATACTGATGAATATATTATAGTATATTGAGGGTAGTATATCGAGATGGCAAAATTAAAAAGGATAAATTAAACAAATGGGACACTTTATTAGAACACAAAATACATCGCTACAGCCTCAGTAGTTAACCAGTGAAATTACGGTATTTTACAATGCCTCTCTCTCATAGAGATTGCATTGAGAGCTGCAGTTCATCGTTCTAACGGACCTCGAGTAGCGGCGCTGTCTCAAAAGTGGCCGTGAATTTGTAGGCCTTCCGCTTCCGGCCGTGTGTCTTTATAGGCCCACATTGTCTTGGTTTCAGAGAGCATGGTGGTAAATATGAACTTTTGCCCCAAAGTCTTTATAATCCATAATGTCCCACGTCCATCCGGTGTTGTTTACTTTTTGAGAATGTCAACTCAAAGAACGTTAGTCAAGCGGCCCCCAGAGAGCTGGTTTCCTTTCAATACGATGTGCATTTCAAAATAAGAGTTTAAAAAAAATCTATACTTGTAATGTTACAATTCAACACACGTTTTATTTTGAAATCATACTACTGGAAGTACCCAGGTAGCCTAGTTGAAACTACTTCACGCTTGGAATGATGAAAGCAGAAGTTTATATGGAATGGGGGGAGAAAACAAAAAGTGTCAGACAAAAAGTGTCAGACAAAAAGTCAGACAAAAAATGTTTAATAAAAAAAATTATATACTTTTTTCCCCTTTTTTCTGACTGATTGATTGGTGGGCCGGAAGTGGCCCGTGGGCCGGAGTTTGAGTATCACTGAGTTAGGGGTTAAGTATGTTGCTGCAGGGACACTTCAACAGCAACCGTTTGATTCCATTATCCAAAAGATAAAGATCTCTATATATGCCCAAATCAGTTCTGGGATCTTGCCCCAGCACCTTGAGACTGGCAGGTATAGAGGAGTAGTAGAAGAAGAAGATGAGATTTGCATTCACTGTGACATAAATGAGGAATGAGTTCCATTTTATTTTCTACTGCCCCTTATATATCATGAGTCAAACATTATTTAATAGGTGTACATTTGATATGGTTAAGTGACGTAGAGAGACTATTGAAAATAAGATACTTGCACTTATTACTTGCAGAATATTTAGAGAAAGCATTACTTTGTCCATCGCTGCCTGTAACCATGACAACACAAACAGTTGATTGACAGAGGGCATTTCCCAGTAGCTCTGTATCATGCATGTAGCAGGTTTAAAATTAGACTTATTGTAGAATCACTACTCTATATACATAGCAGTAATTCCCAACCTGTGTGTGTGTGTGTGTGTGGTGTGTCATGAGCAGTGGTGTACTGTAAAGTAACCAAGTACATTTACTCAAGTACTGTACTTAAGTACAATTTTGACTGGAGTATTTAGAATTATCAGTACTTTCACTTCTACTCCACTACATCTCAGAGGCAAATATTGTACTTTCACTCCACTACAATTATTTGAAAACTTTATTAGTTACTTTGCAGATATAAATGATTACATTATAAAATAGACATTTATCACTTTAACCCTATTTTATACCTAGGTTATTTGAAAATAGCCGATGCGACGCTTGTAGATCTGCTATTTTCCAAAAGAAAAGTACTTTTACTTTTGGTACTTTAAGTACATTTTGATGAGTCTTTTACTCAAGTAAATTTTGAATTCCAGTCTTTCAACATTGCAGTATTGATACTTTTACTCAAGTAAAACATTTGAGTACTTTTCCCACCACTGATCATGAGGATATTGCAACATGAGCCCCCAAATAATTGGCAAAGCACTAAGATTTTAATTTAAAGTGTGATATAAATTACAAAAAATATGGAAAAACAAATATGATGGTGTTTTTTCTTCTTAAAAAAAAAGTTTTCATTGTGATACCACCAAATAATTAACTTCAAGTATACTTCATGTCCACTGATGCGAATAGAGTTTAATATTATGAATGTCTCTGAATGTGCTTCACAATGGAGACACACTGAAATGATGGCACCAGTAAACACATCGATTATATTTCATGCTCTTTTATTGTGGAGACAAGTTAGTGGATTGAATCACACATTCCACTCAACAAGATGTTTGTGTACGAAGCATACAAACAGAAGGTGCTTTATTAGAACATCCCAAGTCACACCATTGACGTGGATATCCACAGTTTGTAATCACACAGTTTTCACCTGTACCACCATTTGGCTGACGCTGATCACTATTCCACCCGGTGTAGTTCACATAGGAGCCATCAGACCACATCCATCCACCCTCTATATAGAGGTCATTCAGTCCAATCCAGGTGTTATAGTACAACGATGGGTTATAGTTCTGGATCAGGTTTAGGACAAAGGTGTGCTCCTCCTCGCTGTGGATGGACACCAAGTGGGCATCTTGCGACTGGCAGTTCTTCTCTGCATCGTTCCAGCTCAGGTCTGAAGGTACGTACTTGTAGCAGCGACCGTTGAAGCTGATCCAGAACGGTGGACAGTTCCCGTGCTCCAGCTTCAGCTCAGCAGAGGGACTGGCGTGCACGGTGCCTACAACACACACACACACACACACACACACACACACACACACACACACACACACACACACACACACACACACACACACACACACACACACACACACACACACGGACACACGCACGGACACACGCAAAATCCTGTAGCTCATATTTGACCAGGGACTGAGCCTCACTTTTAATTTTAGGGTCAATAGAGCTCTCTGCCACTTCAAGCAAAGCATCCTTAATTTTATCAATTTGGTAGCGTACTGCTTTCACACTCTCTACCCGACATTCCCACCTGGTTTCAGATAGTGGTTTAACATTGAGAGAAACGTGCGCTTTCAATATTTCCCAACGTTTAACTGAAGCGGCAAATATAGTGTATACGTTGTATAACACCAAAGAATGTCATTGCTTTTGGGCAACATTTTGCCATGTCTCCTAGCATCAAATTCAGGCTGTGACAACCACATGGCATGAAATAGGCACGGGGATTGAGACGGAGTATGTGAGCCTGGACGCCTTTATGCTGTCCTTTCATATTTGAACCATTATCATACCCTTGTCCTCTGCAGTCGCTCATATTGAGACCAAGCTGCTCCAGTTCAGCCAGGATAGAATCTGTCAGTCCTTTTCCAGTTTGGTCACTTGTCACAATAAAATCAACAAAATGTTCCTCCACACTCACCTCTAGGGAGTTCATATTCACAAAACGCAATACAAGCGACATCTGCTCTTGATGGCTCATATCTGGAGTGCAGTCTAGAATAATGGAAAAATATTTTGCCCTCTTTGTGTCATTAATGATGGAGTTTTTCACGTTTGCAGCCATGATACCAATGAGTTCGTTTTGAATTTCAGATCCCAAATAATGTTGATGGGTTTCTTTGTCTTTAATTCGTCTGACATGTTCTTGCATGGTTGGGTCAAATTTGGCGACAAATTCTATGAGGCCTAAAAGTTACCATTGCTTTTGTCATAAAGCTTAGAATTGGTTCCTCTGAATGCCAAATTATGTTCTGCCAGATATTGAATGGCTGCGACAATACGGGTTAACACAGCCTGCCAATGCGCTTTCTCTCTGTCCATTTCCCTTTGTTGCAAAGCATCTATGCCTGTATTTGTTTCGAGTCGCGTTGTTGCTTCTCTCCAATTGAATGCATTTGTGATGTGATCTGGGGATGTTTCGTGTGATTTTAGTTTATCATTTATATGGATCCAATCATTGATGCCCTTATCAGCTAGTTGTGTTACACTACTCTTATTCACACTGAATAGTTTGCAGCAAAAGCAAAATGCTTTGTCCAATGTCTGAGAATAGGTAAGCCACTTTCTTTCCATTTTTTCCCCATTTGGTACATTTCTGATGAACAAAGCCTCACTAAAGTGTCTTTTATTTTCTTTGTTTTTGGGATAACAAAATCCTGCTTTCAGGTTTTGCGGACCTCTTCTAATGATCCGATCTCTGACTTTAGTGTCCAGATTTACTGGCCAATTACCAACATCATCATCGTCATCACACATGGGCATATATGGACTCTCAGCCCTGTTGCTGCTGCTGCTAGTGCTATCACCTTCCTCCTCCTGCATAGGGGCCTCGCCCTCGCGCTCCTCATCCTCTTCTTCACTATGATTCTGAATTGCATCTTCCTCCTCATCTTCACTGCTTCTCAAGGGGCTTATCCTCTAATTATCGACTCTTTTCTGTTCTGGCCCCACAGTGGTGGAATAAACTTCCCACTGATGTTAGGACAGCAGAGTCACTGCCCATATTTCGCCGCAGGCTGAAAACCCACCTCTTCAGGAAACACTACCCTTCCTCTCTGCCTGACCTACTTGTTGTTAACTAGTTGTACGAACGCTTGTTTTCTATTGCTGTATTGTTTATTGGACCTTGTTTAGTCGATACATTTATTTGTTTTAGCTCATGCTCATTTGATTTAGCTATTTTGTCTCATCTGTTTAAGGAAATAGGTAGCTGATATATTGCACTTTTACCTTAGCGCTAGGTATACTCTTGGTTGCTTGTTTTTGCAGAAAATGCACTAAAGACTTCTGGTGATTAGTAGTTTTCGTTCCCTACCTATGTTGAATACACTTATTGTAAGTCGCTTTGGATAAAAGCGTCTGCTAAATGACTGTAATGTAATGTAATGTAATGTAATGTAATGTAATAAAATTTTGAAATTAAATAAAACTATTGAAGTCACATTCTTACCATCCTGCAGTGTGGTGATGGCCTCACTGTCCTCGCTGTACTCGCTGTCCCCTATGTCGTTGGTGGCTTTGACCCGGAACTGGTACGAAGTGAAGGGCTTTAGCCTGCCAAAAGAAAGAGAAGCACTGTGGGTTATTTCTCTTCACATGGTCTTATTATTAGAAATGTGTATAATATTCATACAATGGTCCGTTTCGCTGTTTGTTTACCGGTCCACCATGTAGGAGCTGGCCTCGTGGTTGACGGAGGCGGAGTGGACGGTCCAATTGCTGTCTGGCAGCTCTCTGTACTGAACCGTGTAATAACGGACGGGGGACAGGCCGTCACTGCCTGGTTCCCATGACAACAGCACTTTGCGAGCTTGCACCTCCTCCTGAGGCACTACGGGACGGCTGGTGGGCTGCGGCCGTGCTGTGGGACGCACGTGTGCACACACACACACACACACACACACAAACAAAACAAACAAACACACACACACAGTCATCCACCAGATGCAATATTAAATTGTCAATAATTTAAAGAACACATTACAAATGCATTGTTTTCTGCCTACCTCGCTTTTCCGTCGTGACCACCAGCGCTTCGGCAGCCTCTCCCCAACCCTTCCGCGTCTGGGCGGTGAGGCGGAACACATAGACCAATTCATGCTTTCAGTCCGGTCGCCGTGTACTGCCGAGCGCTGGGACTCAACACGTCCACGATGGCGGCATTGCTATTGGAGGAGTTCCTTCTGTATGTGATCTGATAAGCTAAGAAGGGGGGGGGGGGGAGACATCACCTTAGTTTGAATGTACTGTAACTACAAAGTCACATTGTGATCCGATAAGCTAGGAGAACAGGTACATTAAGGAGATTGAATGCATAATGCTTTGGGAATCTCAGTCAAATCTAAAATTGGAGCAAAATTGCAGTGTTTGTCCTGGAATGGTGAAAAAACGGAAAAAACAATCTTGGCAGTAAGAGCGTGGTAACCTCACCAAGGATAATGCTATTTGGCTGGGCAGGAGGCTGCCAGATTAGCCTGACTGAGGTGGTCCTGACTTCAGGGAACAGGATGCCCACTGGAGGTCCTGGCACTATCAAACAAAAATAATAACAAGAGATGTCACACTATGTCACACATGAACTAGACATGTCAAGTAATTGACCAAAAATGGCTGCCGTGTGAAGATGGTCAATTAGACCAATTTTGGGTCATGGGTGGGATGTGCCGACTCGGTTAACATCCTGTTTACCGTCATCCAGGGTCCTCTCCAGAATGGATGGGAAGCTGTTCCTGCCATCTCCGATGCGTGTGAAGGCCAGGACCTGGATCTCGTACAAGACGTACTTTCCCAGTTCACTCAGTTGGACGCTGTGGCTGGTGTTGCCCTCCACCATCCAGAACTTGGGAGCTGTTTCTGAGTCTTTCTCTTTATACACCACCTGAGAGAGAGGCACACGCAAGAGATACGGAAATGTTATCCAGCTGGGACGGCTGAGGTAATACGATGTTTATCGATTTCTACTAAAGATCCCTTTTGTGGAATAAAATAAAACAAGGCGGTGAGCTGTAGAAATCCGACCTTGTATCCCAGAATGAGCCCGTTGCGGTCTGGCTCGGGGACTTCTCCCCAGCGGACCAGGATGCTGCTGGAGGTGGTGGCGAAGGCCGACACGTTGGTGGGGCCGCAGGACGGCACTGCAGCGGGGATGAAGGTCAGAGGTTAGAATACTGTGATCATGTATACTGTAGGTGTCTGTCTGTCTATGTCTTCGTGTGGTAGAGTATGGGACACATTGCCACATCAATTCAGTGAACGTGTGTGTGTGTGTGTGTGTGTGTGTGTGTCACCTGGGGCTGGGCAGCCCTGCTTGTGCTCGTTGTGCTGCAGCTGCTGCTAGCCTCCTCCCCCGCCTCCAAAACATAATTTTCGGACGTCCCGGACACGACGCGGGGCCCCGCGGCTGCTTCGGGCACAATCGGATCGTTTTATTTAAAGAATTTGTCAAATGAACCTCTCAGCGAGGCATTGAACGCTTCTTTTTTCTTAGCTTTTTTCTTTTTTTCAGACCCTGAGTCATATTTCCTCCATTGGTCTCTTTCTCTCGACATTGTGTGTGTGTTTGTTTCAAAATTCAAGACAAGATACCAGTCCAGCCAGGTGTAAGGAGTTTGGTTGATTATGTCACATGTCACATAAACAACCAAACACCTCCTGAGTCAGGTGGTGTTTTGTTGATCAGGTGACCTGACCTAACCACCACCACCAGCACCATGTGCCAATGTGTCCAGATTTTAGGTCGGATGGTCTTTTAATAAATGTGATTCTGTTCACTTAAAAAAAAAAAAAAAAAAAAACATTAGGTCTTGGATGGACTCTTAAAAAACGTGATTCTGTTCACTGCGGGGGGGGGCTCCCCCAAGCGCGGGGGCTCCCCCAAGCGCGGGGCCCTGTACGGCCGCACCGTTCGCACTACCCTTCCTGCGGCCCTGCCTTCTAACTCTGGCTTATTTACATGGATGTGAAAACCGACGATTTTGATTAATGTGCACTGTCCCTGGTAAATAAATAAATACATAATACAAATAAATAAATTAACACTTTACAGTGTAGACTGGCTTTCCAGAGATAAAAGGTCCACCATGTAGGAGCTGGCCTCGTGGTTGACGGAGGCGGAGTGGACGGTCCAATTGCTGTCTGGCAGCTCTCTGTACTGAACCGTGTAATAACGGACGGGGGACAGGCCGTCACTGCCTGGTTCCCATGACAACAGCACTTTGCGAGCTTGCACCTCCTCCTGAGGCACTACGGGACGGCTGGTGGGCTGCGGCCGTGCTGTGGGACGCACGTGTGCACACACACACACACACACACACACAAACAAAACAAACAAACACACACACACAGTCATCCACCAGATGCAATATTAAATTGTCAATAATTTAAAGAACACATTACAAATGCATTGTTTTCTGCCTACCTCGCTTTTCCGTCGTGACCACCAGCGCTTCGGCAGCCTCTCCCCAACCCTTCCGCGTCTGGGCGGTGAGGCGGAACACATAGACCAATTCATGCTTTCAGTCCGGTCGCCGTGTACTGCCGAGCGCTGGGACTCAACACGTCCACGATGGCGGCATTGCTATTGGAGGAGTTCCTTCTGTATGTGATCTGATAAGCTAAGAAGGGGGGGGGGGGGAGACATCACCTTAGTTTGAATGTACTGTAACTACAAAGTCACATTGTGATCCGATAAGCTAGGAGAACAGGTACATTAAGGAGATTGAATGCATAATGCTTTGGGAATCTCAGTCAAATCTAAAATTGGAGCAAAATTGCAGTGTTTGTCCTGGAATGGTGAAAAAACGGAAAAAACAATCTTGGCAGTAAGAGCGTGGTAACCTCACCAAGGATAATGCTATTTGGCTGGGCAGGAGGCTGCCAGATTAGCCTGACTGAGGTGGTCCTGACTTCAGGGAACAGGATGCCCACTGGAGGTCCTGGCACTATCAAACAAAAATAATAACAAGAGATGTCACACTATGTCACACATGAACTAGACATGTCAAGTAATTGACCAAAAATGGCTGCCGTGTGAAGATGGTCAATTAGACCAATTTTGGGTCATGGGTGGGATGTGCCGACTCGGTTAACATCCTGTTTACCGTCATCCAGGGTCCTCTCCAGAATGGATGGGAAGCTGTTCCTGCCATCTCCGATGCGTGTGAAGGCCAGGACCTGGATCTCGTACAAGACGTACTTTCCCAGTTCACTCAGTTGGACGCTGTGGCTGGTGTTGCCCTCCACCATCCAGAACTTGGGAGCTGTTTCTGAGTCTTTCTCTTTATACACCACCTGAGAGAGAGGCACACGCAAGAGATACGGAAATGTTATCCAGCTGGGACGGCTGAGGTAATACGATGTTTATCGATTTCTACTAAAGATCCCTTTTGTGGAATAAAATAAAACAAGGCGGTGAGCTGTAGAAATCCGACCTTGTATCCCAGAATGAGCCCGTTGCGGTCTGGCTCGGGGACTTCTCCCCAGCGGACCAGGATGCTGCTGGAGGTGGTGGCGAAGGCCGACACGTTGGTGGGGCCGCAGGACGGCACTGCAGCGGGGATGAAGGTCAGAGGTTAGAATACTGTGATCATGTATACTGTAGGTGTCTGTCTGTCTATGTCTTCGTGTGGTAGAGTATGGGACACATTGCCACATCAATTCAGTGAACGTGTGTGTGTGTGTGTGTGTGTGTGTGTGTCACCTGGGGCTGGGCAGCCCTGCTTGTGCTCGTTGTGCTGCAGCTGCTGCTAGCCTCCTCCCCCGCCTCCAAAACATAATTTTCGGACGTCCCGGACACGACGCGGGGCCCCGCGGCTGCTTCGGGCACAATCGGATCGTTTTATTTAAAGAATTTGTCAAATGAACCTCTCAGCGAGGCATTGAACGCTTCTTTTTTCTTAGCTTTTTTCTTTTTTTCAGACCCTGAGTCATATTTCCTCCATTGGTCTCTTTCTCTCGACATTGTGTGTGTGTTTGTTTCAAAATTCAAGACAAGATACCAGTCCAGCCAGGTGTAAGGAGTTTGGTTGATTATGTCACATGTCACATAAACAACCAAACACCTCCTGAGTCAGGTGGTGTTTTGTTGATCAGGTGACCTGACCTAACCACCACCACCAGCACCATGTGCCAATGTGTCCAGATTTTAGGTCGGATGGTCTTTTAATAAATGTGATTCTGTTCACTTAAAAAAAAAAAAAAAAAAAAACATTAGGTCTTGGATGGACTCTTAAAAAACGTGATTCTGTTCACTGCGGGGGGGGGCTCCCCCAAGCGCGGGGGCTCCCCCAAGCGCGGGGCCCTGTACGGCCGCACCGTTCGCACTACCCTTCCTGCGGCCCTGCCTTCTAACTCTGGCTTATTTACATGGATGTGAAAACCGACGATTTTGATTAATGTGCACTGTCCCTGGTAAATAAATAAATACATAATACAAATAAATAAATTAACACTTTACAGTGTAGACTGGCTTTCCAGAGATAAAAGGCTTATGTGAAGTGGGGGTCTGCGGGCTGTGTCAAACTGGGGGTCTGTGAAAAAAGAAAAGGTTCTATTAACTTTTACTTATTCTGTTTTATGCATCCTAATGTCATTTTATAATTACGGGGCCAGAGCTCAGCTCTGGACCTGTTTTATTATTGGCAGTATTCTGTCACTTCTTCTGTAGCCTCAATCTCCAGGCTTTTATTGTTTAGTGTTGCTAGAAAATAAAAGCCTGGCCCAGCGCGTCCGTGTACTCGGTATGAGGAAGTGTTTCACTTCCCAACCAACCAGAGTGCAGTGGGCGTCGCTCGTAATGTTGTGTTAACGGGGCGGGGGTTGACGGACAGATCGGTGAACCAATGGGATCAGCCGCAATCTCTCGCCGGCTCTTTACACCCGCCCCTCTATACACGAAATCGGGAGCGTTGGGGCAGTCTACTTCTTCTGCCACTTTTCGCAGTTCTGGGTGAACCGTGCTGTCGCTTTTTACGAAACTTGGCCATATGGTAGATGGTCATGAAAAACTAGATTCAAGAAATAATTCTCTCAATCTTTCGTCCAAGGTGGCGCTATAGCACTCAATTGAAAAATGCCAACTTTGAACAGGTACAACTCATGCCCTGTTTGACCTACAGCCATGAAACTTGGATACACATATGCGTCTCTTCATGCTGAAAAACTTTCACCCTGACCTTTAGATCTCGCACCATTTTGAATTATATGAAAAACAGTCATTGGCTCCTAACTTCTGCATTTTTTCACTTAGAAAAAATCCGCTCCCATCGTTATGTCGGCAGAGGTAAAGTTCATGTGTAAAGAGTTTCGTGCAGATTACTCAAAAATCCCAGGAGGAGATAGGTTTTAACTATTGCAGTTTTATGAAAATTATTCATCTGCCCCTAACACATACATGTAAGACTCACATTTCTTTGAAACTTTGCAGTAATGTAGAGGGTCATTCCAAATATCACTGAAACCAATCTCACTCCAATTGGCCAAAATGTTTCTTAAATGCAAACTTTAAACAGGCAAAAGTCATGCCTCGTTTGGCCGAAAGTCGTGAAACTTGCTTACACTTGTGCCTTGACTCATGAGGAACACATCTATCGCTTTGACCAGTAAGCTCCGCCCTTAGATTGTCCGCAATTTTGAGCAGTTTGAAAAACACTTAAACCCAGGATTTTTCAGCTATTTGCGTGAAATGGTATCATCTGTCTGACCTCCGTTTTCACTAGATCAGGTCTATTGGTCCAATGGCTTCCCGCTTAAATGAATGCCTCACAACCTCAAGGTTGCCGGTTCAAGCCTCACTTGGTGCAGATTTCATTTAAAGTGCATTGCAAACAACAAGTCTGTATCAATGAATACATGTGCAATTGTTAAAAATAACATGAAATGCTTATTTGAGATTGTGTTTTTTCAATGTATGACATATTTCATTGTGAAAATAGCCAATCTACAATCTCACAACTTTTCAGATAGCAACAATTTGTGAGCTCTCTCTCTCCAGTTTCCATTTCTCTCTATCTCTCTCTCTCTCTATCTCTCTCTCTCTCTCTCGCTCTCTCGCTCTCTCGCTCTCTCTCTCTCTCTCTCTCCAATTCCATGTCTCTCTCTCTCTCTCTCTCTCTCTCTCTCTCCAGTTTCCATCTCTCTCTCTCTCTCTCTCTCTCTCTCTCTCTCTCTCTCTCTCTCTCTCTCTCTCTCTCTCTCTCTCTCTCTCTCTCTCTCTCTCTCTCTCTCTCTCTCTCTCTCTCTCTCTCTCCAGTTTCCATCTCTCTCCGAGGAGACATACAATTTCTCTATCGGTAGATGGTTAGGGAACCAGTGATCTAGAGTAGTAAACAAAACAAAGGCCTGGTCCGTCAGGGACGGAAAGAGTTATATATATCAACAGACACTACCAGGACTATCATATCTCTAGCTCAATGAGAAGAAAGGCAGCCTATGAGTTTCATTCTTACACATAGTATTTCTTGACGTTAGGGGTTGGCATAGTTTTACTGAGGTTAGGGTTAGTGACAGTGGCGTAATGCAGAATCGCGGGGCCTCCCCGCGGGAGTTTCACGTGACGCGCACGTGCGAAAAATTTCGGGTCTAATTCGGGTCTAATTTGGTCTAATTCAGTCTAATTCGGGTCTAATTCGGTTCTATTTGACCAATATAAATCAACTTTTTTCTTTTTTTTTGCTGTAAAAATATTTGTATCAGCGCAGGTTTTTTCAATGTATGACATACTTCATTCTGAAAATAGCCGATCTACAATCTCAAAACTTTTCAGATAGCAACGTGTTTCTGAGCTTGTAGATCGGCTGCTTTCACTGGTTCACTTTTATCTTCAACAGACAACCTCAGTATGTACAAAGCTATAGCTCTATAGGTAGTGTTGCAGCATGTCAATCCGAAGGTTAAGGGTTCGATTCCTGTTAATGGCTATAGGTTCAGACGTCCAATCAATCCATTCTGCTTCCATCTCTCTCTCTTCAATCTATTATGTCTCTCTCTCTTCAATCTATTCCGTTTCCATGTCTCTCTCTCTCTCTCTTCAATCTATTCCGTTTCCATGGCTCTCTCGCTCTCATTTGTGTATAAAGTGAACAAAATGGACCAGCTAACTGTCCCCTGGCGAGGGGGGGGGGGGATATGCACTGCTCACTGCCTTATCAGAGAGTGCTGAGTTAAATCTCACCTGTTGTGGCCTGTTAAAAAAAGGAAAAATACCACTTTACTAAAAACGGATTCACCTTCAGCTTAGCTAAGAAGAATATCTGAATGGATTGTGTTGAAGGCTGAGCAAAAATCAGTCTTGGATTGCATATTTTTAGTTAAATAGCAGATCTACAAGCTCACAATGGTGGGGTACAATGGTGGCCAATCACAGTGCAGTGAATGTCGATGTCCAAACCTCACATATAGGGGCGGTTTCACCGCCCAAAAATACCTAAAAATGTTCCTTAAGTACAGTACTTGAGTAAATGTTAGTTTACACTGCACTGAAAATAGATGAGTAGATGTTTGGTAGAATACTTCTTACCTTGGTCACTCAGTGCTGTGCAGGAGAGAATGGAGATGGTGATGAGAGTGAACCAGACAGCAGACATCTTGACAGTGACTGTAAGCAAGAACTGACTTCACTTCTGTACAAAGCTGAATAACAGGAAATGTACTGGTTCAGCCAATGAGACAAATATTGGTTGTGGAACGTACTTTGAACGGTATGTATGCAGGAATTGATTGCTTGAATACTGTGTTAGACAGAAATGTAAACAGTCAGACATTTGGAATAACAGAATAACACAAAAAGTCCTGGGGACTTGTTTCCATTGTGGTCCTACGTATTCAAGTCATCAACATAGCAAAAAAATAACTCGGATGAAATAGAAAAAAATTGGATAAAAAAAGTATATATTTTTTTGTTGATAAAATCTGAAGTAGTAATATTTTAAAAATACAATATTTACTTAAGTCACATATTCTTGTGTACTTGTAACAGAGTATTTGGGAACCACTGCTTTAAAGAACCTTTTATTTTAATGGTTCTATAAATAGCCCCGGGGTCTCGACTTGGTCCGCTCCATTTTTTCCCCTTGTACTCCAATTATCTTTGTAGAAAAGAGCAGATCTACAAGCTCACAATGCAACACGTTGTGAGCTTGCAGATCTGCTATCTTCGTGTCAGCTCCATCGAATTGTAGTTTTAAGGAAAGAAAAGGGGGGCAGGGGGCCAAGAGAGGGAGAGCAAGGAGGAACAGAAACGAAACAGAAAAGAAAACATATCAAAAGAAAAGGCTAGGATATCTACATTTATACACATGTAACAGAGTTAGAAATATCCTTGTATTCATTTCTACAAAAAGCTTGCCTTTCAATGTATTGTATCGTCACCTTCCTAAAGTAATGGACTAAGTAATTTTTGTAAAAGTTTTTCAGAAACAAACAAAAAAAACTGATCCAAAACAAAACTATATGATATTTCTTAATCATTTCACCCAAAACGTTTATAACAAATTATGACTATTAACATAAAAATAACCCTGTCTGTCAGTTATGTAACATAAGACATTTAAATAGGTTTAAATAGGATTAAACCTGACAATTTGTTTTTGGCCCAAGTCACAAAACCGTGATATAGGCCCAAAAAAAAGCCTATTTTGGCCTAAGTCAGACTAGGGAGATATAGGCTAGTATACTAAAAGGGGAGGGAACAGCATGATCCTTTTCAATTAGGAGATAGGCGATTTTACCAGAGGTGGCCAGTATCACGAGGAACTGACTTATAGGCAAAAATATAATATTCCTACAAAAATGACTTAGGCCAAGCCACCTGGTGGATGAACAGTGAATTCCATGCTGCAGGTGCATGAGAGCTCCGTTGCAATCAATACATTTATTTTTGGGGTTTTATATGAATCATTTTCACTTTCAAGATGTTGGACATAAAGCTGCAACCGTAATTCCATTACCATGTGGCAGTGGTTCTCAAAGTGGGGTCCGGTCCTTGAGGGCATTCCAGGGGTCCCCAGCTAAAGGATTTATACAGGAACCAAACGGACACTGGACTGTATCAGAGTTAAATGAACATTTAAAAATTTAGAATGGATTTACCGATAAAAAGTGTTGGGGTCTGCAGGCTAATGTATATCAAACTGGGGGTCCTTGAAAGAAAAAAAATAGTTTGAGAACCACTGGCATCTGGAACCATATGGAACCATAAGGAGCCAAATGGCCTTTTAAAGAACAGTTATATTAATATAGTGCCATGAGGCCCAGCAAGCACAGGAGTTGAGAAATCAGAAGCATGAAATAAGTAGAAGTAAATAAAATAAAATAAACCTCAAAATTGTACTTAAAGCCTCACTATGCAACTCTTTTTTTAAATCAATAAAATGTAATTTTGTCCAATCTGTATGGTAGAGTATGTTAATACAATATAACTTATACATTGGGGTGGTTGTATTTTGTCTCCCTGCTCTTCTATTGAGACATTTAGATCGTGTCAAAAGTCGTGTCTCACCTAGACACAGGATATGACACAATTTTGACCTGATGGTCAACTACATTAATCCCCTGAGCAAGCAGGCCGGCTCTATTAGCTCAATGGTAGAAATGTCAGCACTTAAGCAGGAACCCAGGTTCACTTAGCATTAAAACATCTGCAGGTATGTACAAGAGGTTAGATATATGGCTACAACCATATGGCCATATGGAACTATGTGTCAGTGGTTCTCAAAGTGGGGTCCGGGGACCCCCAGGGGTCCTCAAGGGTGTTCCAGCGGTTGCCCAGCTAAATAATTTATAGTTAGGAACCAAATGGACCTTAAGAGTCCTGTGACTCTGAGAGTATCATAGTTAAATGAACACTTTACAATGTAGATTGGATTTCCAGAGATAAAAAGATGAAAAACCCCTAGTTTGACCCCTCACATTAAAGCATAATGAAACATTTTAAAATGTGCCCACATAAGGTTGTGGGTACCCCGACATTCAGCAGCTGTCACAGGTTCCACTAGGGGAGTTTAAATCTATGTGACATGTGTTACTAGACACCTTTATAAACACAAAGTGAAGTGAAGACATTTCTTCGTGAGGAATTTATTCCAGGATTGGCCATTTTTCTGACAATATTCCCCGATTATACTGCCTATTTTTGGGGGTAACATTTGCCAAAAATAGCAGATCAATAGCTGCTCAAGCTCACAACGTGTCAATGCGTGGTGAGCTTGTAGATCGGCTAATTTTACTTTTGAAAACGTTTCAAAATGTATCTTCTATAGAAATATCTTCTATTTATTTCAATTGATGAAATATTGGAATATTAGATCAGGAATGCAAAGGAAAGAAAGAGAGTACAAACACTTCAAAGCTTCATGGTGTGAGTGACTGATAGATAAAAAAGACATATGAAATGAAATATCCCTTTAAGTAAGTTAAGTAAGTAAAGTAGTACTTCTACTCCCCCTGTCTGCTGCTAATGGTGTTTACACAGCCATGAATAGACGTATACTGCATGTTTAATACAGCTATCTGTCAGAGAGCTTTGTGCGTGCGGTTAAGTGTCAGCAACCATATAATTCCATTATCCCAAAGATAAAGATCTCTATATGTGCCCAACTCAGTTCCAGGATCTTGCCCCAGCACCTTGAGACTGGCAGGTATAGAGGAGTAGTAGAAGAAGAAGAACAGATTAGCATTTACTGTGACATAAATGAGGAATGAGTTCCATTTTATTTTCTACTGCCCCTTATATATCATGAGTCAAACATTATTTAATAGATGTAAAAACCTAGATTTGATAAGCTTAAGTGACGCAGAGAGAAAATAAGATACTTAGATATTAATATTAGTATTTAGAGAAAGCCTTACTTTGTCCACTGCCTGTAACCATGACAACACACACAGTTGATTGACAGAGGACATTTCCCAGTAGCTCTGTATCATGCATGTAGCAGGTTTAAAATGAGACTTATTGTAGAATCACTACTCTATATACATAGCAGTAATTCCCAACCTGTGTGTGTGTGTGTGTGTGTGTGTGTGTGTGTGTGTGTGTGTGTGTGTGTGTGTGTGTGTGTGTGTGTGTGTGTGTGTCATGAGCAGTGGTGTAAAGTAACCAAGTACATTTACTCAAGTACTGTACTTAAGTACAATTTTGAGGTACTTTTACTTTACTGGAGTATTTCGAATTATCAGTACTTTCACTTCTTCTCCACTACATCTCAGAGGCAAATATTGTACTTTTACTCCACTACAATTATTTGAAAACTTTAGTTACTAGTTACTTTGCAGATATAATTTATTACATTATAAAACAGACATTTATCACTTTAACCCTATTTTATACCTAGGTTATTTGAAAATAGCCAATGCGATGCTTGTAGATCTGTTATTTAAAAAAAAAATGTACTTTTACTTTTGGTACTTTTTGATGAGTCTTTTACTCAAGTAAATTTTGAATTCCAGACTTTTACTTGTAGCAGAGTACTTCAACACTGCAGTATTGATACTTTTACTCAAGTAAAACATTTGAGTACTTTTTCCACCACTGGTCATGAGAATATTACAACATGAGCCCCCAAATAATTGGCAAAACACTAAGATTTTAATTTAAAGTGTGATATAAATTACAAATATGATGGTGTTTTTTCTACTTTCTTTAAAATAAATGAGTTTTTGTTGTGATACCGCCGAATAATTAACTTCAAGTATACTTCATGTCCACCGTTGCTAATAGAGTTTAATATTATGAATGTCTCTGAATGTGCTTCACAATGGAGACACACTGAAATGATGGCACCAGTAAACACATGGATTATATTTCATGCTCTTTTATTGTGGAGACCCAGTACAAGTCAGTGGGTTGAATCAGACATTCCACTCAACAAGGACATGTTGGTGTACGAAGCATACACACAGAAGGTATTTTATCAGAACATGTCAAGTGACACCATTGACGTGGATCTCCACAGTTTGTCATCACACAGTTTTTACCTGTATTAGCACTACCTGGATAACGACTATGCCACACGGTGTAGTTCACATTTGAGCCATCAGACCACATCCATCCACCCTCGAAGAAGAGGTCATGCAGTCCAATCCAGGTGTAATGGTGCAACGATGGGTTATAGTTCTGGATCAGGTTTAGGACAAAGGTGTGCTCCTCCTCGCTGTGGATGGACACCAGTTGGGCATCTTCAGACTGGCAGTTCTTCTCTGCGTCGTTCCAGCTCAGTGTTGTAGGTACGTACTTGTAGCAGCGACTGTTGAAGCTGAACCAGAACGGTGGACAGTCTCCACGCCCCAGCTTCAGCTCAGTAGAGGGACTGGTGTGCACGGTTCCTACACATACACACGCGCACGCACGCACGCACGCACACACACACACACACACACACACACACACGCACACGCACACGCACACACACACACACACTTACACACACACACAAACAAAAACATAAAGCTGCTAAGTGAGAGTAATCCATAGAAGATCCATTTTTGGTTCCAGAAATAAAATTGTTCAGACTAAAGTTCTTTAAAGCAAGAGTTCCCAAACTTTTCAGGCAGCGACCCCCCAAAATAATCATATTTGAACTGGGGACCCCCCAAAATAATCATATTTGAACTGGGGACCCCCAAAATAATCATGTTTTAACTGGGGACCCCCAAAATAATTATATTTGAACTGGGGACCCCCCAACCTGACAAGCACTTGGAATTGTACATTTTACATGAAATTACATTTAGTTTGACTCGGTTCCACAGAAACATTGTGAAAATAGCCGAACTAAAAGCTCACAACGCCTCACACTGCAAGGCGTTGTGAGCTTATAGATCGGCTATTTTCACAATGTTTGCCTCTTTCTTATGTAATATTTGACTAAATGACCAATTTGGTATTAAAAAGGTCTTAAAAGTGATTAAATTGTAACTTTAAAATGTGCAGATACCCAACATACAGTATACACATTTGCTGTATGTTTAATTGTTTACTGTTGAGTAAGAAAATAATGTTGCACATTAAGCTAATCATCTGGGGACCCCACAAAATAATTTGGGGACCCCCCTGGGAGTCCCGACCCCCAGTTTGGGAACCACTGCTTTAAAGAACCTTTTATTTTTATGGTTCTATAAAGAGCCCAGGGGTCTCTCTACTTGGTCCTCTCCTTTTTTTCCCTCTACACCAAATATCTTTGTCGAAAATAGCAGATCTACAAGCTCACAATGCAACACGTTGTGAGCTTGTAGATCTGCTATTTTTGTGCCAGCTCCATCAATTGTAGTTTAAACAAGGAAAGAAAAGCGGGGCAGGGGGCCAAGAGAGACATTTGACACGCACGCACGCACGCACGCACGCACATCTATAAGGGCAGATCTACAAGCTCAAAACGCGACGTGTTGTGTTCTGGAACAATTATACCCACATTTATACTCCAGTACTTTTACTGAAGTACTGGAGTTGAGTACTTTGTCCACCACTACAGGTAACCATGACAACACAAACAGTTTAAAGGAAAGAAAAGTGGGGCAGGGGGCCAAGAGAGGGAGAGCAAGGAGAAAAGAAAAACAGAAAAGAAAACATATCAAAAGTAAAATCTAAGATATCTACATACACACATAGCATAACACAATCAGCAGGTGGTAGTGGTTCTCAAAGTGGGGTCCTGGCCTGGGGACCCCCAGGGGTCCTCGAGGGTGTTCCAGGGGTTGCCCAGCTAAAATGATTTATAGTTAGGAACCAAATGGACCCTTACAGTTCTGTGACTCTGAGTGTATCAGAGTTAAATGAACACTTACAGAGTAGATTGGATTTAGAGATTTAAAAAAAAAATGCTCCTTGGAGCACAGATCTCCACCAGGTCAGGTAGGTTATTGTGGGCCAGCAATGTTCCCCAGTTCCAATCAGGATGGAATATGAAAAATTCGACAGATCCGTCTTGATCACATGACTATAAAGATAATGGGCCCTATTTTAGACCAAAGTTTCATTCAGCATGGCGCAAGGGGCAATCTGTATGAGTAATATTTTTGTGGCAAAAATCAGCCTTCTGTTGGCGCTATAAAAGGCAGATGTACAAAATGCAAGGCAGCAGAGGTTTTTCCTTGGCCTCTAGGGAGTGTGTGTGGAAAGTTTCACATTGGTCCAGTTATAGGTAAAAACGGGAAATGGCCTGTTATAGCGCCAACAGAAGGCTGATTTGAAAAACATAGGGTGGCATTTCTTCCGTGGCCTAGTGGTAATGTGCATGCAAAGTTTCACGGCAATCACACACTGTGTTCATGATTTGAGGCATTTTGTTCAAAATGGAGCACACCTTCAAACTTTGGAAGCCAATCTTAACCAATCAGGATGGAATATGAAAAATCTGAAAGACAGATTTGGTTTAATGACTATAGAGATACTGTGTACCAATTTGAGTGATGTTTGGACACAAACTGTAATATCAACAAAAATAGTTTCGCAAAAGTCTGCCTCCTGGTGGCGCTATAACAGGCCATTCTGACAAATTTGGGGCAGCTGGCTTCCAGGGAGTGTTTGTGCACAGATTCACAATGATTGGGCTAACGGTGCTGGAGATTAGCTGATTAGCACAGTCGGACACACGGACGGACGGACGGACGGACAGACAGGGTGCAAAACAATGATGAACAACATAATAACAATGAAGAAAAACAGTGATGTCTCACGGACCATAGAACATCCTCTTCAGGCAATCTTCAGACAGGTTGTTGTAACTGTTCACTAGTTGTTCTCTCTCCACCATGTTGGACTGATCTGTATGGAAACAATAATATTGTTTTTACAAAATGGGAGATCCACCATTTAAAACACCTCTTACAATAAATGCGATACGATGTGCAGCCTACATAACGTCACGCCCATGTCCAAGCGGACCAATGCTGCTACTGCTTCTGTTGCTGCTACAATTACAACAAATAATAATATATTTATTATTCAAATATAGAGTTTTGACAATATTGTATAACAATCACGCTGGACACAATAATAGTATATAGTAGTTGGTATCAAAATCTCCTGCAGGACTGCCCCAAACAATGCAGATAATGGATCATGATCTATAACTGTGTTACATATAGGCTACTTAAGCTATTGAATGCACCTGTCCAAAATTAGGTCAGTTTGGGACAAAACCAAAACATGTGGCTGAGAGCTGGGCCTTGACTGCACCTAAAGTAGGATGGGTCTTAACCAAGGTAGATTTTGGCCAGCTTACTCGCAGATAGATGTAATCTATGTAAAACTTTAAACTGTAAGAGCCCAGGTCTAATACATTAATTAATAATGAGTGTAGCAATATAAATCATGACTGCCAAATTAAATCTGGTATGGCAATCCTAAATAATTCCTCTCACAACCTCACTAAGTGGTGAGTGATGGGGAACTCATCATATATTTTCTGAGGTATCATGTATGCTAGTGTATTGAATGTATGTAGACTCCGTTATTTGTGCCTGAAGTTAGAAGTGAAACAAATGAAGTGAGTGCGTGCATTATCTTCCTCCCTCTTATGTCCTGGAAATGTCAAGAGTTGGGAGGCTCCCTCACCCCTAATTCTCAACGAATCTCTGTGATTCAAATTTTCCTACAATCAGCAGAAGTGGAGAGTGTCAATTCCTTGTGTCAATTGTGTTTATATAAGATGATGTGTTCAAAGAAGACAATGATTTGTGCCGCGCGTCGTGCACTGTGCCATTCGCTTCGTTCAGTTTCATTTATCTATCTAGCAGGAAATAATGAACGGATTACAATGATATAGCATTCTCTGTGACCGTTAAATCCTTGTGTCAATAAATTGTGTTTTTATCAGCAGTTGCCAGTTAAGCTTATCAAAGACAAATAAAATGTTGTTTGATCTGCGTTTGCTATAACCACACCAGACCATGTTGTTTAATGAATCCAGAACACAAGCGATTGCTGTAATTTAAAGTTCTCTATAACCAGCAATGTGTGAGTATTAATTCTGTGTATCAAAATATAAATGTATTCCAAGGCAACGTAGCTCTTCCATGGGCAGAGAGGGAGAGAGCGTAAGATTGCACTGAGGATAACGGCTTGCACATGCCTTCTCTTAAAGGCAATGGCATCTAGCACGGTGATTGGTTTTATTATTGTAACGCCCAAACCACCACACCTATGAATAATGTAACGGGTAGCAGGTGTTTTAGGATAAGGCTGGTGTCCGAAGATAGTAACCTATGCACGGGAACACCCAGGTCCGGACTGGAACCCCAAATTAGGCCGGGAGTCATACACCCACCCAGGCCACCCAACCCACACAAACGCACACTGCACACACATACACCCCCACATGTGCACGTGCGGATGAGCATACGGGTAATCTCCAAAGCTTGTTATTCCATATAGATTGACAGTCACACGACACAACAACCATGACGACAGCCCCACACAGTCCTCCATTCCAGTACTTTACTTTTCTCTAATCTCTAACCTCACCATAATGTGCCCCTTTGTCTTTATATGGTATATGCTATTATGGTTTATATGGTATTATGCGGAATTATACAACATGATTGTATTATTTTGTCAGCAAATCATTTAGATGTCACCTTACTATAGTAAGCTACAGTATCACTGTCACTGGGTAGAGTGGGCTCTGCTTGCACCTCTCCCCCAGAATCCTCACTACCTGCTGGTAGTGTTACTGAATAGGAATCATCACCACTTGCTGGTGGTGCTACTGAATAGGAAGAAATTGTGGAACCATTACATCAACTAGAACTAACAAGAGCCAACAAGAACTAAAATGTTTGTATTCAATTGCTTCATTTTATAGCCTATTGCAAATCTCACATTTCTCAATCTTATTCAATTCAATGACTTGTCCTACTGTAGACTCTACACTCTGTACCTGCCAGTTCCTCTGAGCTAGCACTGGGCTCTCCCACTGAAACCCCAGCACTGGTATTATATCCACCTTTACATAGGAAACACGGCCAAATATTGTAAAAGTTACTCCATTTTACAATGTCTACTATTGAAAGTTACACACACATACACACAAGCATGAACGCACACGCACACGCACACACGCACACGCACACACACACACACACACACACACACACATTTAATAATAAATAATAAGAATAGTCCAGCCCCTCCCGCCCCTCGCACCATGATAAATCCCCAAATAGTGGGTTTAGCGACTTTTGGCCAAGATAGGGCCCCAAGCTTCAAACCTCCCAAAACAAACTGATTTGACTACTTCTCAAACTGGGGCCCATGACCCACCTTTTTCCAACACATTTTGCTATAGGATGGCTCAAGGTAGAAGACAGGGTTAAGCAATTAAAAATGGGATTGGCTTTCAAGACAGTCAATGCGACTTTGCCCTCAATGCCCTCATTGTCAGGAACAGGTGCGGCCATAGCTGAGTGGTTAGTGACCCCGCCTAGGGAGCCAGAGGCCCTGGTTGCCCCAAGTACGATTCCAGGCCACGCCAGCATATGTGTCGATGAAATGAAATTTGTCCCTGAGAAAGACTCTTAACCCCTAATTGCTCACAGGCCCTCATTGAAAACAAGCCCGCAAGGACTTTCATGAACGTCCTGTTAAAAGGAATTATCCTTATCCTTATCCAGGTGTTAGGACCCAAGTGCAGGAACTCAAAACAGACGCAGGAGAATGAGGATAACAGCAGCTTCATTTTACTAAGGAACAATGCAGATTAATAACTGAACTCAAAACATTACACTTGACACTGACAACAACAAGGAACCTGACACAGCACTGAACACACACTGGGCAGCAGCGCAACGAGCCAACAAGTGCCCCCTCCCTCGCGCATGCTGATGGTGACCAGTGGTGTAAAGTAACTAAGTACATTTACTCAAGTACTGTACTTAAGTACAGTTTTGAGGTACTTTTACTTTACTGGAGTATTTACAATTGTCTATACTTTTACTTCTACTCCACTACATCTCTGAGGCAAATATTGTACTTTTACTCCACTACAATTATTTGAAAACTCTAGTTACTAGTTACTTTGCAGATATAAATTATTACATTATAAAACATACATTAACCACTTTAGCCATATTTTATAACTAGGCTATTTGAAAATAGACGATCTACAAGCTCACAATGTGTCGCATCACAATGCGTTGTGAGCTTGTAGATCGGCTATTTTCAAACATTTTAGTACTTTTACTTTTGGTACTTTAAGTACATTTTGATACCAATACTTTTGTACTTTTACTCAAGTAAATTTGGAATTCCGGACTTTTACTTGTAACGGAGTACTTCTGCATTGCAGTATTGATACTTTTACTTAAGTAAAACATTTGAGTACTTTTCCCACCGATGGTGACTAATTAATTCTAATCAGACTATCAGCAATTATGGAAACGCCCAGACTAAACCTATACATACAATCCATAAGAAACGCTTAATATAATAATTAAATGCAGATAGTTAGGCCTATTCATTATTTTTGCATAACACATAATATTCATTGGAACATTAGCCTACATTTAGGGAGCTTTGGCCTTTTATAGACAGAATTGTCAGTTCTCCGTGTTTCCTTAATTTTAGAAAAGAAAAGAAAATACATTTGAGACAGAACAGAACACATAGAAAACATCCCAAACTGCGCATTTCGGTCTATAAACCAACAGGACAGCGGCATAGCCTACTGTACAGTAGTAGCGAGGTCGAGGTGCTAGCAGCAGCCACCGGGCTCCGCCAAACTTCGGTCAACTCAACTATCATTGCATCTCTGTATGTATTTATTATTTTAATTTACCGAGGGCACGGGTGGGCCCCAAATGACTCTGGGCCCCAACACAACTGCGTTGTCTGCGTCATGGTAGTTACACCGCTGACACTGGGAACCGAAACACAGCACTTATAGTCTCAGCAGCTCGTCAGCAAACAAGCCTCAGCTGGTCCTCACAGGTGACGGGACGGCATACAGGGCAATCAGACTTTTGGAGCAGAGCAAGGGAGGGGTAAAGGCACACTTAGCGGCAAAAAGTCACATGGGCACACTGTACACAGACAGAAGCCGTGGTCATGACATCAATACCCGCACCGCATATCTGACTGAATACCTTAAAAAAGTGAGCGACACCCACAGCCACAATACTAGAGGGAGCGACAACAACGATCTGGTAACACCCACCTATAAAACAAACATGGGTAGATTCACCTTCTACAGCACTGCCACCCAAGCGTAGAATGCCCTGACCTCATCCCTTAAAAAATGTGGATCACTGGCTTCCTTTAACCCTGTAAGACCCGGATATATTTCTACTTGCAAAAAAAAAGTTTTAACCTTTCAGATGGTCTTGTAGGAGTACTTAGGAGAGGAAAATATAATGTTTTTTAATTTTTTATGTTTTGGTAAGTTTTTATGCAAATGTTTCCATATGGAAACGTTGGGTCCATCAGGTAGCAAAATTTCCTATAGGCCATTTTTAAAACAGGCCTGAAAATCCACCTTTCAGGAGACCAAAGGGGGAGATAATTATCACTTCTTCTTAGAAAGGTGTTCGGTGCAGATCAAACAAGCGGACCTTGGTCCGCATGAAAAGTGTGAACTCGGTCCGCTTCCAAACGAACCACGGTCCGGCTAGTTACTGGTGTGAACGCAATCGGACTTTATAGAGGACCAAACGAGGGAATTTAGCCAAAATACAGTGCGTTCTGAATTGTAAGTGTGTTCATTGAAGAACAATATGTAAAATATAATAAACCACTACTCGTGCAGATAAATCAATCATTTATATTGTAACTCATACAAGACACTACTCTCATCAATCTTTCAGTTTTTTCTTCAAACTGTCCGTCGGTAGTTGTGAGGCTATGGATTAATAATTAGTTCTAACTTTCTTAAGGGAATCACCAGTGGTGGGATAAGTACTCACATATTTTACTTAAGTAAAAGTATCAATACTGCAATGTAGAAATACTACTTGTTACAAGCAGTGTTGCAATGCCGAATTGGAACGTGTGCAGTGTATTTATTTATTTTATGTTTTACAGTCTATGGTTCCTGCACGGCGTGCAAGACCGTCCCATGAGCAATGCAACCCTGGTTACAAGTAAAAGTACGGAATTCAAAATGTACTTCAGTAAAAGTACAAAAGTATTGGCATCAAAATATACTTAAAGTACCAAAAGTAGAAAGTATTCATTATGTATGTACAATGTCCAATTTCACAAGTTTTCAAAGGTATACAAATCTTTTGAAAATAGCAGATCTACAAGCTCACAATGCGTCGCATCGCGAGTCTTTCCGAAGCATTGTGAGCTTGTAGATCGGCTATTTTCAAATGGCCGAAATGTATAGGGCTGAAGTGGTTAATGTATGTTTTGTAATAATAATCAAAATCTATAAAGTAACTAGTAACTAAAGTTGTAAAATAATTGTAGTGGAGTAAAAGCATAATATTTGCCTCTGAGATGTAGTGGAGTAGAAGTAAAAGTGCTGAAAATTGGAAATACTCCAGTAAAGTAGAATGACCTCAAAATTGTACTTAAGTACAGTACTTGAGAGTAAAGGTACTCAGTTACTTTACACCACTGGGAATCACTATGCAGCTTATGTGACAGCTGAACTTTCTTCATGAGCTGTAATATTAAACGTTAACTTTATCCTGTTAGATGCAGCCTATATCAAATATCCATAAAACAAGGGGGGTATAATGCTTGCATAAAGTAACTCTGAGTTATTCGTTACAATGAACCTGATTTATTTTTGTTTCTGACCGAGATAAAAGCACTCTCTCTTCTCCCTATATCGGTCTATGTCTGTGTACAGCTGCAGATCCGTGGAGCAAATAGATGCCATTATTCAAATGAAATGTCAAAAATTCTATTGAAATAAGAGAAATGCTTTTTAATCTTCAGGATGTCAAGGGATTTTTGTGACAATATTGAAATGAAAATGCAATAGAAAATTAAAATGAAATAAGAAAAATGCTTTTTAATTCACATAATGATTGCATTTTTTTTTTAGACAAAATTCATATATAATGCATTTGCATTTACATGTAATATTCAGGTGTGCTCATTCTATGACGGAATTTAAATTATACATAAAATGCCATTTGATTTAACATTTTCAAAAAATGCTCTGCTAAATAATGGACAATTCTCAAATGAAAAGGCTATTTTGAAAATGTTAATTAAATATGGCTCATTCTTTTTAATCTTCAGCTAATAAACACATTGAGACACAAATGAATGTATAATTCAATAGCATTCACATTTAATCTCCAGGTGTGCTCATTCTATGACAGAATGAAAAAGCTAAAGAAAATGACATTGCTTTATCATTTTCGAATATTATTATTATTGCACAACGTGGGATTTGAAAATGATTAAGCAATGTAATTATCTTTTGCTTTCTCCTTCGGTCATAGTATGAGCACACCTGGAGATAAAATTTAAATGCTATTGAATTATACATACATTTTTGTCAAAGAAAATGCATTTATTAGCTTAACATTAAAAAGCATTACCCTTATTTAATTTACATTTTTAAAATAGCCTTTTCATTTTAATATTGTCCATTATTTAGCGGGGCATTTTTGGAAAATTGAAAATCAAATGATATTTTATTTATAGTTTTAGTTCCGTCATAGAATGAGCACACCTGTAGATTAAATGTAAACGCTATTGCATTTACATTTATTTTTGTCTAAAAAAAATCGTTAATTTCCTGAAGATTAAAAAGCATTTCTCTTATTTCAATTGCATTTTCAAATTTGCCATTTCATTTGAATTATGGCATCTATTCGCTTCCATAGCCTCTGACTGTGAAGTATTGAACTGACATCTATAACCGAATTTATACTTTGTCGGACGACGGGGTCACGCACCAACAATAGCCGATCTACAAGCTCACAACAGTCGCGGACGTGACGCGTTTGAGCTTGTAGATCGGCTGATCTTCAATATGTTAAGTTCAGCTGTTTGGTTGATTTTTGATTCCTCCTGACTCCGTTATAACGGACAGGGATATTTTGAACCTTATTTTAGAAATGGTTTAGGGCAGCTGTTATTAATTTAGTATTGTTATTTATGTATTGTTTTTATTGTGTATTATAGACTCTATAATATAGAGCACCCCAACCTATGTTTTTCACAGTGCATGTACTCTACATATACCCTTGTGACAATAAATCATTGTAATTTGGCAGTGAAGTAATTTTCCCTAAAAATAGCCTATTCTGTCAATAGATCAACGGCCTGTCACGTGTCATTTGTTTACATTTTTGGTTGGCTTAACAAAGTCCCATGTGAACGCTAACCAGACAAAATGCAAAATGCAACAATTTGGTCCCTGACCCGGACCTTTTAAGTGAACTTTGGGTGTGAATGGGGCCTTAGACTAAGTGCATGACTGTACTTGTGCTGTTTGCATTTATGTCTAATATAATATTGAATATTTACTAAATATTAAATCATATTATGTATCAATCATCACATATATAACACTGTAATAAAATACATTGTTTTGAAACTTGACTCACAGAGATAGAGTGGGACAGCAATGTTAGAGAGAACTAGAACAGCACACAGCAGTCCAACGCCGACTCCAACCCGCTTGTACGGTCTTGTGTCTGGAACACACACACACACACACACACACACACACACACACACACACACACACACAGAGAGATCAGTTAAAATCTTTGAATCTCTTGGTTAAAAAGTACCAAAAAAAAATAGTTTCAGTAACATCACACGACTTACGAGACTGCAGTAAGTTCTGTAGCTCTTTCTTCTTCTTGGTCTTGGTCTGAGGATCTTCATAGGTTGCATCATTTATGTTTTGGAGATCAAGTTGTTCGTAGTGCCCCTCTTCATCCATTTCTACTCTAGTTTTTCCTGCCATTGATTGTCCTAAATGTAGACAGCACTGTCAAATGTGTATCACAAATGACAGCTCACATTCTGTGCACCAATAAATACAATCCACCCCCCCCCCCCCCCTCTCTCTCTCTCTCTCTCTCTCTCTCTCTCTCTCTCTCTCTCTCTCTCTCTCTCTCTCTCTCTCTCTCTCTCTCTCTCTTTCTCTCTCTCTCTCTCTAGTTCCTCATTCTCATTCTCGTCATCAATCAACCACAATGCTGCTGTACTGACAGAAACTAGAATTGACCACAGTTTCCCTGTAGCTTCATGATGTCCTCTAAAGTTACACGCACACAACTGTCCAAGAAACAACACCAAAAAAGTTTCATAAATAAAACTTATGAAAAGAATGGATGAGATCAGTGTGTGTGTGTGTGTGTGTGTGTGTGTGTGTGTGTGTGTGTGTGTGTGTGTGTGTGTGTGTGTGTGTGTGTGTGTGTGTGTGTGTGTGTGTGTGTGCGTGCGCGCGTGCGTGCGTGCGAGTGTGCGTGCGCGTGTGTGTGTGTGCGTGCGTACGTGCGTGCGTGTCCGTGTGTGTGTGCATGCGTGCTGATTCAGCAAGTCAGTCATATGTATGTATGACATACATACATTGTATGTATGTATGTCATACATACATACATACATACATACATACATACATACATACATACATACATACATACATACATACATACATACATACATACATACATACATTGTATACATTGTATACATACATACATTGTATGTATGTATGTACAGTACAGTACAGTACAGTACAGTACATGCATATATAAGTGCATACATGCATGCATACATATGTATGTATGCATGCATGTATGCATACATGTGCATGTATTCATGTACATATTCGACACTATTGATCACTGTATTTTAATTGACAGACTTGAGAAATGGGTAGGTCTTTCTGATAGTGTCCTAAACTGGTTCTGATCATATCTAGCTGAACGACAGTTCTCTGTCTCCCTAGGTGATCTTGTATCAGATCCAGTTGAGACTCTGGGTCCCATTCTCTTCTCATTGTATATGTTGCCACTTGGTCACATCATAGACGCCATAATGTCAACTACCACTGCTACAGAGATGATACCCAGCTGCACATATCCGTCTCACCAGACGACCCCAATGCCCTGAGTGATCTCACTTCTTGCCTTAATGACATCCATCTTTGGATGGGTAACAACTTTTTAAAACTTAACGAGGGAAAAACTGAGATTTTCCTCACTGGCCCCAAATCAGAGAGAGACAAATTGCAGTCAATGCTCGGCTCTCTGGCTAGACAGGTCAAAACAGAGGTCACAGACCTGGGTGTGATTTTAGACTCTGATCTACATTTTAATTCCCATTTTAACAAGGTCACAAGAACAGCCTTTCTTCATCTAAGAAACATGGCTAAAGTAAGACCTTTTTTTAAATCAGAGAGATGCAGAAGTCCTTATCCATGCTTTTATCACAAGCCGGCTATATTATTGCAACTCCCTTTTTACAGGACTACCAACAAAATCCATAATCCAAAATGCGGCAGCTAGAATTTTAACAAACACCAGAAGAAGAGATCACATTAGTCCAGTCCTGTCAACACTTCACTGGCTACCTGTATCTTATAGAATTGATTTTAAAGCACTTTTATTTGTTTACAATAGAGCTTTCTTTAGAGCTTTATGTTCCAACCAGAACACTCAGGTCCTCCTCCACTCTCCTACATTCCCAATGCTTCTCATAAGAACACCGGTGAGGCTGCTTTCTTTGGCCCTAAAGTTGTGGAATACATTACCACTGGAACTTAAAAAGGCGAGCTCTCGCAGTGTTTTTAAGAGTAAACTGAAAACCTGTCTTTTAATATGGCATTTATCTAAATTCATCTTGTGTTCATGTTTTATGTTTTTTTTAAAACTATTTCTATGACTTTTATTTTTTATTTGGTTATCCAAGGCTCAAATATGGGGGGTGGAGGTCGCGGCCTGATGAGTCTAGGAACCACTGGCATAGATGCCTGACATCATGACTGATGTCTCAGTCTTGTCACATGAAGTCAGAGATCCACATAGGAGCCACACTGTTCCCATGTGGATCCTGAAATCCACATGATGTACCGGTTATATATTGTTGATGTCGGGCAGAAAACTCGTAAATTAACGGCCACTTGATCATACTACAGCATCACACGAAAGCATCAAAAGTAGCAGATCTACAAGCTTGAAACGCGGCGCAAAGCGACGCGTTTTGAGCTTGTAGATCTGCTACTTTTGCTATTTTTGAATTTGAATCCTGAAAAGTAACAGTTTTGGACATATGACGATATGATACATGGACCATTGGTTCTCAAAGTGGGGTCCGGGGACCCCCAGGGGTCCTTGAGGGAGTTCCAGGGGGTCCCCAGCTAAATGATAGATCAGGCACCAAATGGACCCTTATGGGTCTGTAACTCTGAGAGTGTACAAATGGAACCAAATGGACCCTCACGGGTCCATTTGGTTCCATTTATACACTCTCAGAGTTAAATTGATATAGATTTTACAATATAAATTGCGGTCCAAGTGATAGAAATGCCATTAAATGGGGGTCTGTAGCCTAATGCATGTCAAACTGGGGGTCCTTGAAATTAAAATGCTGTAAAAAATCTTCTCTTATGGGGGTCCCTGGCATATTTTTTTAAATAAGTTTTCTTATTTGCCAATAAGTTTCATTTTGGGGGTCCTTGACATGAAAAAGTTTGAGAACCACTGATATGGACAGCAACATGTTCTTTTTTGTACACTGTTTGATCAAACACTAAAATATATGACAATATGCCTGAAACTTGCAGAACGTGAATAAAGAACTGTACATTATTATCAATGGAATACTTAATGAGAACAAATGGAGGGTGAATTAAGTGAAATAATAATAATGATAATAATAATACTTGAAATATTGAAAACAACACAATGGATCATCACAGATATATATAACATTGTAATTAAATATTGTTTTGAAACTTGACTTACAGAGATAGTTTGGCATAGCAATGTTGAGGAGAGCTAGAACAGCACAAAGCAATCCAACGCCAGGCCGCGACCCCCAAAATAATCATATTTGAACTGGGGACCCCCTAGCCATACTGTATATTCTAATTTTTCTTATTTTTTGGAATACTTTCCATTCTGATTCTTTCATACAGAAACCTGAATGGTGCGTGCATTGTGGCCTTGCATAGAACTTTGAAATTCTGTTCAGCTCACAACCCAGACATCGTCATTGAAATTGTCAGCCAGCTCTGTGCAGTTTTGGAGAAGTAAAAACTCTTGACTAGACACATAACAGACGACACTGTTCTGTGTGAAAGCCATCAAACCTCAGAACGGTGAAGTAGAGCAGGGTGTTCTTCACAGCTTCTTCACAGCTTTCATGACATCTGACAATTCAGCACTAATTTCTTTGGCAACGTTACGGGTGACTCCCTAGTCCCTGTGTAGCATGCAATTTAACCTGTGACCTGTGTAGCATGCAGGGCCTCCATCGGGTGCACACATAGTAGCCAACCAGTGCTCGAGTACCTGCCTGTTTGCTTTCATAGGAGAAATTGCCCTTCTCTTATTTAAAAATCGGTCTTGCTGACCCACAGTTGCTCTCCACCCTGCTCTCATTCAATACAATGTAGGTTAGGTCGCTTTGTTTTCTCATCCTGATATGTCTTAGTAAGTCAACATTTCAGTTGAGCAATGGCAGTCTCCATGTTTCTTGTTAAAACCAGTGTATAAAAGGCACAAACATAGCAAAGGAAGTTGTCAGCACTCTCTATGCAACACCTTTAAAAACACGCAGCAGAAGAAGGAAATGGAAACATTTCTCAGACATATGTGGGTGTGAAGTATGGTTCACATTATAGGACATTGTGCAAGTAACACTCAAAAGTGTGAACTTGCTACAGTAGGTTCTGTTGACAGGCTTTTTATTAGGGCTTATCTATGAATCATTATCATTCATATTTGTAATTATATGAAGTATGTTCAATTTTACCAGACTGGGTCTATATTTTCTAACTTATCTGTTGCCTAGAGATTGCTCCTGTCCTTCACACAGTGGGGGTTGGGGCTATAGTTGGGTAGTCTTTCTTAAAATGTATATTTGCTAATAGTATGTTGGATTCATGCATATTTTCTGACATTTAAACAAAACAAAAAAAGCATCAGAAAAGAAAAATGGGTGGGCCCCCCTGTAGGCTATATGGTGTTCACATTTGACACACACACGCACGCACGGACGCACGCACACACGCACGCACACACACACACACACACACACACACACACACACACACACACATAAACTAATAAAGCTACCTTTTCAATTTACTTGCACTTAGCAAAAACCAAACATGGGTTTACTACGAGCAGAAAAAGTGGGCGTGACAGTTGTTCCATCAAGGAGTGGTTTTGGTGCAAAGCAAATGCTTGAAATTCAGAATCATGAAAAACCACTTGTTTGACCCCTCACATGCTACTTAATTCATTGAGACCTGGAACGCATCTGTGTCATTTTTTGATTTTGAGCTAAAAAGCATTATTTTACAATTTGGCTTTTCAAAAATAGCAGATACACAAGCTCATAGCGCGGCACCGAGTGCCGCGCTATATGAACTTGTAGATCTGCTATTTTTGAAAAATCATGAAAATGTGTGCAAATCTTTGAATATATGTATTCTTTTGAAGCGAAAAGTTTTAACTCAAATCTTTGCTTCTGGGGGTCCCTGGAACAAAATGTTTTGAGATGGGGGTCCGCGGCCAAATACATATCATTTTGGGGTTCCTTGACATGAAAAAGTTTGAGCACCACTGATATAGAGACACAAGTTTTTCAGAAAACTGTTGGGATTCAGAAGACATTTGTAGAATCGGTTTCAGGTCTTAATGGGTTGAAGCAGAATTAAACATTTAAAAATGTTCCCACATAAGGTTGTGGGTACCCTGACATTCAGCAGCTGTCACAGGTTCCACTAGGGGAGTTGAAATCTATGTGACATGTGTTACTTTACACCTTTATAAACACAAAGTGAAGTGAAGACATTTCTTGGTAAGGAATTTATTCCAGTATTGGCCATTTTTCTGATAATATTCCCTGACTAATACCCAGCATGCCTATTTTGGGGAAACATTTGCCAAAAATAGCAGATCAATAACTGCTCAAGCTCAAAACGTGTCAACGCGTGGTGAGCTTGTAGATCGGCTATTTTCACTACTTTTGAAAACGTTTGAAAATGTCATCTATTTACTTCAATTGATGAAATATTGGAATATTAGATCAGGAATGAAAAAGGAAAGAAATAAATTCACTCCCTGAATTCAAAGCTTCATGGTGTGAGTGATGGTAGATAAAAATACATATGAAATGAAATATCCCATTAAGTAATTTAAGTAAGTAATTTAAGTAAGTAAAGTAGTACTTCTACTCCCCCTGTCTGCTGCTAATGGCGTTTACACAGCCATGAATGGACCTACTGCATGTTTAATACAGCTATCTGTCAGAGAGCTGTGTGCGTGTGTGTGTGGGTGTGTGTGTGTGTGTGTGTGTGTGTGTGTGTGTGTGTGTGTGTGTGTGTGTGTGGTGTGTGTGTGTGTGTGTGTGTGTGTATATACACACCACACACACACACACACACACACACACACACACACACACATATTCTGATGAGATGAGAGAGAGACAGACAGACAGAGAGAGAGAGAGAGAGAGGGAGAGAGAGAGAGAGAGAGAGAGAGAGAGAGAGAGAGAGAGAGAGAGAGAGGAGAGAGAGAGAGAGAGAGAGAGAGAGCAGTTAGGGGTTAAGTATGTTGCTACAGGGACACTTAACAGCAACCGTTTGATTCCATTATCCAAAAGATAAAGATCTCTATATATGCCCAAATCAGTTCTGGGATCTTGCCCAGCACCTTGAGACTGGCAGGTATAGAGGAGTAGCAGAAGAAGAAGATCAGATTTGCATTCACTGTGACATACATGAGGAATGAGTTCCACTTTATTTTCCACTGCCCCTTATATATCATGAGTCAAACATTATTTAATAGGTGTAAATTTGATATGGTTAAGTGACGTAGAGATTTTGAGGTACTTTTACTTTACTGGAGTATTTTGAATTATCAGTATTTTCAATTCTACTCCACTACTATCTCAGAGGCAAATATTGTACTTTTACTCCACTACAATTATTTAAAAACGTTAGTTACAAGTTACTTGGCAGATATAAATTATAAAACAGACATTTATCACTTTAACCCGATTTTATACCTAGGTTCTTTGAAAATAGCCGATGCGACGCTTTGTAAAAAAAAAAAAAAAAAAAATTACTTTTACTTTTGGTACTTTAACTTAAGTACATTTTGATGAGTCTTTTACTCAAGTAAATTTTGAATTCCAGACTTTTACTAACAGAGTCTTTCAGCATTGCAGTATTGATACTTTTACTCAAGTAAAACATTTGAGTACTTTTTCCACCACTGGTCATGAGGATATTGCAACATGAGCCCCCAAATAATTGGCAAAGCACTAAGATTTTAATTTAAAGTGTGATATAAATTACAAATAATATGGAAAAACAAAAATGGTGTTTTTTCTTCTTTTTTCTTTTTTAAATAAATGAGTTTTCATTGTGATACCACCAAATAATTAACTTCAAGTATACTTCATGTCCACTGATGCGAATAGAGTTTATTATAATGAATGTCTCTGAATGTGCTTCACAATGGAGACACACTGAAATGATGGCACCAGTAAACACATGGATCATATTTCATGCCCTTTTATTGTGGAGACCCAGTACAAGTCAATGGGTTGAATCAGACATTCCACTCAACAAGGACATGTTTATGTACGAAGCATACAGACAGAAGGTCTTTGCTGAGCACATGGATAGTGACACCATTGACGTGGACCATCACAGTTTGTGATCACACAGTTTCTAGCTGTATCAGCACTACCTGGATGACCACTATGCCACTTGGTGTAGTTCACATTGGAGCCATCAGACCACATCCATCCACCCTCGAAGAAGAGGTCATGCAGTCCAATCCAGGTGTAATGGCTCAACGCTGGGTTATAGTTCTGGATCAGGCTCAGCAGAAAGGTGTGCTCCTCCTCGCTGTGGATGGACACCAGTTGGGCATCTTGAGACTGGCAGTTCTTCTCTGCGTCGTTCCAGCTCAGTGCTGCAGGTACGTACTTGTAGCAGCGACTGTTGAAGCTGAACCAGAACATTGGACAGTTCCCACGCTCCAGCTTCAGCTCAGCAGAGGGACTGGCGTGCACGGTGCCTACACACACACACACACACACACAAACACACACACACACACACACACACACACACACACACACACACACACACACACACACACACACACACACACACACACACACACACACACACACACACACACACAGAGGAAAATAAAGGTGCCGAATGAGAGTGATGCCATAGTGAACCATGTTTGCAAAGGCAGATTCGGCTGGAACCAGGCTACCCTGATACAGTATGTTGGTTTGTTTACTGTTGAGTGAGAAAACAATGTTGCACATTAAGCTTATCATCTGGGGACCCCCAAAATCATTTGGGGACCCCCCTGGTGTTCACAACACCCAGTTTGGGAACCACTGAACCATGATGGAACCATAATATGGCCTTTTAAAAAACAGTTATATTAATATACCTAGTGTCATGAGGCCCAGCAAGCACAGGAGTTGAGGAATCAGCAGCATGTCAGCCTGAGGTCTCTGTGTCTGTGGAGCCTGGGTCAGGGTCTTCTAGAAGGGTGTGTGTCTGTGGAGCCTGGGTTAGGGTCTTCTAGAAGGGTGTGTGTCCGTGGAGCCTGGGTCGGGGTCTTCTAGAAGGGTGTGTGTCCGTGGAGCCTGGGTCAGGGTCTTCTAGAAGGGTGTGTGTTCGTGGAGCCTGGGTCGGGGTCTTCTAGAAGGGTGTGTGTCCGTGGAGCCTGGGTCGGGGTCTTCTAGAAGGGTGTGTGTTGCTGTCTGTGTGTCTTTTTATCTGCTCCACCTGAGGGTGTCTTCACAGCTGGCATCATTTGATTGGTCATGATGCATTAACAGCTGTGGAGTTCACATATTCATTCCTCCCACCTTTTTACACACACACACACGCACGCACGCACGCACGCACGCACGCACGCACGCACGCACGTGCACGCACGCACGCGCACACACACACACACACACACACACACACACACACACACACACACACACACACACACACACACCACACACACACACACAGAGAGGAGAGAGAGAGAGAGAGAGAGAGAGAGAGAGAGAGAGAGAGAGAGAGAGAGAGAGAGAGAGAGAGAGAGAGAGAGAGGGAGAGACAGGGGGGCTGATATGATGCTTTTGAAGAATACATTCTTAAACTGGAGTTTATATTTATGTCACGTTTAATGCATAAGTAAACATATTTAACATACTTTTGTTTTGGAGAGCCAGTGTAAGTCAGTGATTTAAATGGGACAATGTAGTCATTATAGGGACAGACTGTATGAGAGAATGAAGTTACAGCCACACAACATGGCTTCCATTTCATACCATTTACGTAGTAGTAAAAGTATTGACATTTGTAAATACTCCAGTAAATAAAATAAACTAAAGCTCAAAATTGTATTTAAAGCCTCACTATGTAACTTTTTTAAAATCAATAAAATGTAATTTTGTCCCTTCTGTATGGTAGAGTATGTTCATACAATAGAACTTATACAATTGCGGTTGTTGTATTTTGTATCCCTGCTCTTCTATTGAGACATTTAGATGGTGTCAAAGGTCATCACCTAGACACAGGATCTGACACTAATTTTGACCTGATGGTCAAGATTAAATTAATCCCCTGAGCAAGCAGGCCGGCTCTATTAGCTCAATGGTAGAAATGTCAGCACTTAAGCAGGAAACCTGGTTAAAATCCGGGGGAATAAGAGGAAAGTGCAGCTTTAATTACAGTACTTGAGTAAATGTACTTAGTTACTTTCCACCATGCACTGACTAAGCCTATAGCTGCATTAGTGTGTCCATTGGTCAGTGCACTGACCTCTGTGTGAGTGACACTCAGTCCAGTCCAGGACCATCCTGCTCCAACAAAGACCTGAAGCCTGGTTCTATAAATGTCTTCAGTAGTTCTCAAACTTTTTCGTGACAAGGACCCCCAAAATGATATATATCTTTTAAATGGATAGTTCACCCCAAAATTACTTTTTTCTATCTATTAGTCACCCCATGGAGACTTGAATTCGTGGATATTATTTTGTTTTTGTGCAATTCCTAAGCCAATAATTTGATGACCGGCAGTTGTTCTGGTAGGAGACACAAAGAGTCTCCTTTGTGCCTGATTGTGAAATTGTGAAGAGAGAGAGAGAGAGAGAGAGAGAGAGAGAGAGAGAGAGAGAGAGAGAGAGAGAGAGAGAGAGAGAGAGAGAGAGAGAGACAGAATCTGGTACAGAGAATAATGTTATTCGAGGTCAGTTGAACGTTAAAAGTGAATTTAAATTAAATTAATACAAAATAAGCTCAAATTAACACTGAGGATTTTGCCACATCACGATTCCCAGACGACCTCCCTGATAGGCTGTGCGTGTGTGTGTCTGTGTCCGTGTGTGTCCGTGTGTGTGTGTGTGTGTGTGTGTGTGTGTGTGTGTGTGTGTGTGTGTGTGTGTGTGTGTGTGTGTGTGTGTGTGTGTGTGTGTGTGTGATATTTAGACACACACACACACACACACACACACACACACACACACACACACACACACACACACACACACACACACACACACACACACACACACACACACACGTTTTTTGGTCGCGATCTAATATTCCAATATTCAAATAATTGAAGTAAATAGGAGACATTTCTAGGAGGAAACAAATCCATATATTTCCTTACATTTTCAAATTTAGTTAAAATAAATTAACAAGCACATGTTGCATTGACGCATTTCGTATCATTCACATTTTATATCATATCTTTGACTTTCATACAAAGTATATCTGTCATAATCCTTAACCCATAATGCATGGCTACATGCAGTGTGTGTGTGTGTGTGTGTGTGTCTGTGTGTGTGTGTGTGTGTGTGTGTGTGTGTGTGTGTGTGTGTGTGTGTGTGTGTGTGTGTGTGTGTGTGTATGTGTGTGTGTGTGTGTGTGTGTTGTGTGTGTGTGTGTGTGTGTGTGTGTGTGTGTGTGTGTGTGTGTGTGTGTGTGGGTGTGCGGGTGTGCGTGTGTGTGCATGCGTGAGAACACCACAGGTGCTAGATTAATGAACGACTAGCATACAGTAGCTAGAGGATGTTTATTTATTCAACTGGACAGTTACTCACACACAAGCCACACATAACATATTATTAAATATAATACGTTTATTATATGTTTTAAACTCAGACTACAGTGAGTTACAAGTTAATTATCCTTCTTGTTTTGATCTAAACAATTATTTGTTATACTCCCTATAGTGCTGGCATTTAAGACATTACATGAACTAACTATGTCCAGGTGTGATAACAAGATGCCCCCCCCCCCCCCCCCCACACACACACACACACACACACACACACACACACACACACACACACACACGCACACGCCACACACACACACACACACACACACACACACACACACACACACACACACACACACACACACAATTCAATTCAATTCAAAGGGCTTTATTGGCATGAGAAAACATACGTTTACATTGCCAAAGCAGAAAGCATAATACAACAATACAGCAATACAATCAAAACAAAAAATATGTACATTTGAAAGTCAGAATCTTCAATAGATCAATTTTAAATGGATAGTTCACCCCAAAATTACTTTTTTCTATCTATTAGTCACCCCATGGAGACTTGGATTCGTGGATGTTATTTTGTTTTTGTGCAATTCCTAAGCCAATCATTTGATGACCGGCAGTGGTTCTGGTAGCAGACACAAAGAGTCTCCTTTGTGCCTGATTGTGAAATCAGGGGAAATATAGATGGAGAGAGAGAGAGAGAGAGAGAGAGAGAGAGAGAGAGAGAGAGAGAGAGAGAGAGAGAGAGAGAGAGAGAGAGAGAGAGAGAGAGAGAGAGAGAGAGAGAGACAGAATCTGGTACAGTGCCGCTTTAATTACAATACTTGAGTAAATGTACTTAGTTACTTTCCACCACTGACTCTGTAGCTGCATTAGTGTGTCCATTGCTCAGTTCACAGACTGACCTCTGTGTGAGTGACACTCAGTCCAGTCCGGGACCATCCTGCTCCAACAAAGACCTGAGGCCTGGCTCTATAAATGTCTTCAGTAGTTCTCAAACTTTTTCGTGACAAGGACCCCCAAAATGATATATATTTGGCCGCGGACACCCCCATCTGAAAATGTTCTG
>NC_137615.1:7868952-7886452 GCF_963280865.1 Gymnoscopelus braueri
TTGAGCACCACTGATATAGAAACATAGGTTTTTCTGTTGGGATTTAGGAGACATTTGTAGAATCGGCTTCAGGTCTTAATGGGTCAAGGACGTTTAAAGGGATAGTTCTGCTGCCGGTCATCAAATTATTGGCTTGGGAATGCGACAAAAAAAAAAAATCAAGTCTCCATGGGGTGATTAATCCATAGGAATTTTTAGGTAGTTTTAGGGGTGAACTATCCCTTTAATAGCTTTTTAATATTGTGAGGCCTTGTGAGCTTGTAGATCGGCTATTTTCACAATATATGTGTCTGTGGAACCGAGTCAAACAATATGTAATACCTACAATTCCAAGTGCTTGTCAGGGTGGGGGTTCCCCAGTTCAAATATGATTATTTTGGGGGGTCCCCAGTTCAAATATGATTATTTTGGTCCCCAGTTCAAATATTATTATTTTGGGGGGTCGTGGCCTGAATAGTTTGGGAACCCTTGCTTTAAAGAACTTTAGTCTGAACATTTTTATTTCTGGAGCCAAAAATGGTTCTTCTATGGCATCACTCTCATATGGCATCTTTATTTTCCTGTGTGTGTGTGTGTGTGTGTGTGTGTGTGTGTGTGTGTGTGTGTGTGTGTGTGTGTGTGTGTGTGTGTGTGTAGGCACCGTGCACGCCAGTCCCTCTGCTGAGCTGAAGCTGGAGCGTGGAGACTGTCCAACGTTCTGGATCAGCTTCAACAACCACTGCTACAAGTACACGGTTCCAGAGATGAACTGGAACGACGCAGAGAAGAACTGCCGCTCTGAAAATGCCAGCCTGGTGTCCATCCACAGCAAAGGGGAGCACCACTTTCTGCTAACCCTGATCCTGAACTATAAACCATCGCAGGTACAGACCTGGGTTGGACTGAATGACCTGTACTTCGAGGGTGGATGGATGTGGTCCGATTGCTCCAATCTGAACTACGACGGGTGGCATAGTGGTTATCCAACTGTTAGTACAAGTTCCAACTGTGTGTATACAAACTGTGGAAGTCAATGGTGTGACACTCAATGTTCTAATAAATATCCTTCTGTTTGTGTACTTAATACATAAACATGTCCTTGTCGAGTGGAATGTGTGATTCAACCCGCACTGACTTGCACTGGGTCTCCACAATAAAAGAGCATGAAATATAATCCATGTGTTTACTGGTGCCATCATTTCAGTGTGTCTCCATTGTGAAGCACATTCAGAGACATTCATTATAATAAACTCTATTAGCAATGCTGGAGAAAGTATACTTGAAGTTAATTATGTAACGGTATCACAATGAAAACATATTTTTCAAGGTTTCAAAGAAAAAAAAGAAAAGAAAAAAAAACGACATTTTTTACGTTACTTTATTTTAATATTACAAAATCATGTGGGGACGCCCCTGGGGGTCCCGACCCACAGGTTGAGAACCCCTACTCTATAGCAGCAATTAACTTGTGTGTGTGTGGTTCGTCATGAGGATGTTGCACGTGGGCCCCCAAATAATTGGCAAAGCACTCATATTTTAACATGTATAATATATTAATGTAATGACATGAAGTGACAAATGAAGGACTTTTAAGACATTTTTACTGCCAAAAAAAGTAAAAAGTAATCAACAAAGCTATGCTATAAAAACGGGTTAAACATTGGCCAAATTGTAAAATAAAGACGGAAAAATTAAAGAAAATAGCCAATCTGCACTCCTCCAATTCCAAGTGCTCATCAGGGAGGGGGGTCCCCAGATCAAATATGATTATTATTGGGGGTCAAGGGCTGAAAAGATTGGGAACCACTGCTATTTTAAACCTGCTACATGCAGCATGATACAGAGCTACTGTGCCCTCTGTCAAGCAACTGTTTGTGTTGTCATGGTTACATGCAGTGGTGGACAAAGTACTCAACTCCAGTACTTCAGTAAAAGTACTGGAGTATAAGTGTATGAATATAAGTGTAGAGTCTATATCACTGGTTCCCAAACCTTTCAGCACGTGACCCAAAAGAGAAATTATTCCAATATAATGTATGTCACAGTAAGTGCAAATCCGCTCTTCTTCTACTACTACTCCTCTATGTTTTGGGAAATGTTCATTTCAATATGGCAATGCATTGATATAGAAATGAAAATGTACTTCGTAATTTGTACGTTTGAATACTTGAGTATTTACTTGAGTATATAGTCTACTTTGTCTAGTAGGCTACTGGCAGCAACCACTTGTGTGTCACCCCAGCGGCGGGGTGTGCGCCAGTGGTGGAAAGTAACTAAGTACATTTACTCAAGTACTGTACTTAAGTACAATTTTGAGGTATTTGTACTTGTATTTGTTTACTTGAGTATTTCCAATTTCCAATACTTTTACTTCTACTCCACTACATCTCAGAGGCAAATATTGTACTTTTACTCCACTACAATTATTTGAAAACTTTAGTTACTAGTTACTTTTCAGATATAAATTATGATATCACAAAACATACATTAACCACTTTAGCCCTATTTTATACCTAGGCTATTTGAAAATAGCAGATCTACAAGCTCACAACGCGTCGCACCGCGACGCGTTGTGAGCTTGTAGATCGGCTATTTTCAAATATTTAGTACTTTTACTTTTGGTACTTTAAGTACATTTTGATGCCAATACTTTTGTACTTTTACTCAAGTAACATTTTGAACACAGGCCTTTTACTTGTAACAGAGTAGTTTTATATTGTGGTATTGCTACTTTTACTTAAGTAAAATATCTGAGTACTTTTTCCACCACTGGTGTGCGCTGCCTGGAGGCAACACATTATTTCCCCTGGGATCCATGAGGGGAGCCTGTGCTATTATAGCCAAGCTTCTTCCAGACACACTACATTCATTCTTCTCTTATTTATGTGATTACCTTGTTTATTGACTAGAGCTCACGTTTTCTCCGCTTATTCCGATCTCACACACTTGTCAAGTCACTCTGTCTGGATAAGAGTGAGTCTGAGTCTGCTGCTAAACGCCTATAAATTGTCGAGAGAACAGCGGATCCATTCACGTTTTTCAGCTTCAAGCAGAGAGAAAAAAATGTTAATTGACTCGAGTTCGTGTTTTCTCTGCTTATTATCCGATCTCACACTTGTTAAGTCACTCTGGATAAGAGCCTACATTAAAGGATACATAAAGAGAAGAACGGAGCAAAAATAAAAGGCGAGAGAAGAGAGCCATGGTGTCCAAGCTTCTTTGAGACACATGTATGTTGTTCTCTTTGGGGAATATTTACCTCGTTTATTGACTGGAGAGTTCATGTTTTCTGATCTCACACTTGTAAGTCACTGTGGAATAAGAGGGAGCGTCTTTTCGTCAATTATTGTAAAGAGCAAAGCGCGGAGTTTGGACGCACACAACGGTAACCGGAGGGCCTCGCCCCAAAACACGCTCACCCCCATTTTTTTCTGCAGGGACCGCTCGCCCCCAGTGGTTCTTATTCTTGTATTTGTTTTTTTTACTAAGGATAAGGTTAGAAATAAGTTTAGGGTTAGGCATAGTTGCGCTGAGGTTAAGTTATAGGAATAAGGTTAGGTTTAGGCATAGTTTAACTGAGGTTAAGTTTAGGAATATAAGGTTAGGTTTAGATATAGTTTTTACTGAGGTTACGTTTAGGGATAAGGTTAGGTTTTTGGCAGTTTACTGAGGTTAGCAGTGGTGGAAAAAGTACTCAAATTCTTTACTTTAGTAAAAGTACCAATACTGCAATATAAAACTACTCTGTTACAAGTAAAAGTCCAGAATTCAAAATTTACTTGAGTAAAAGTACAAAAGTATTGGCATCAAAATGTACTTAAAGTACCAAAAGTAAAAGTACTAAATATTTGAAAATAGCAGATCTACAAGCTCACAACGCGTCGCGATGCGACGCGTTGTGAGCTTGTAGATCGGCTATTTTCAAATAGCCTAGGTATAAAATAGGGTTAAACTGATTAAGGTATGTTTCATTATATCATAATTTATATCTGAAAAGTAACTAGTAACTAAAGTTTTCAAATAAATGTAGTGGAGTAAAAGTACAAGTATTGGAAATTGGAAATACTCAAGTAAAGTACAAATACCTCAACATTTTACTTAAGTACAGTACTTAAGTAAATGTACTTAGTTACTTTCCACCACTGGAGGTTAGGAATAACAAGCTTAGGTTTTTGGCAGTTTTACAAAGGCTACGTTTAGCCTAAGGAGAACCTGATTTCCCCCCCCCCGGGACGACTGTGTTTTGGGGCGAGCGTTTTTTGGTATTCTTTGGAACGCGTAATTGCACAGAGCCAGAGCAGCGGAGGAGGAAAGCGCAGCGCGGTCGCGGAGCTTGGTCTTGGACGCACGAAAACATGCCCAGAGAATCCGCTCCCTGACGCTCTCCTCTCCTCCAGCCGCGGCGGGGTTCGAACCGTTCAGGTTCCTCTTCTTCGTGTTGTTGTCGTCGGACGGACATGATCCATCATTCTTTTTGTCGGAATATATTAGTATGAAAGCTTGGCCACCACCATGGCGTGGTGTGAGCGCGGCGTCCAGACGCTGCTGGCCACGGTCGGGGCTTTCGCCGCCTTCGGCCTGATGAGCGTCGCCATCGGCACGGACTACTGGCTCTACTCCCGGCAGTACATCTGCAACCAGACCGCCACCAACGGCACGGCCGAGGACCCCCAGCCTCAGCCCAGGACCAGGCGGGGGGATCTGACCCACTCCGGCCTGTGGAGAGTCTGCTGCATTGAAGGTAAAGAAGCGACGGATCTCTATGGGTGCGAACGGAACCATAGCCTCCTTGATTGATCGATTGATTGATTGATTCATAGCCTACTTTATTAACAGTTTGCAAAAAAAGTAAAGCAGTGATGGATGGATATGGGTCCAAAACGTAGTATTTCCAGTTGTCAGTACTTTTACTTCTACTCCGCTACATCTCAGAGGCAAATGTACTTTTTACTCCACTACAATGATTTGAAATGTGAAAACTTTAGTTATTAGGTACTTTGCAGATATACATTATTATATCAACATACATTAACCACTTTAGCTCTAATTTATACATAGGCTCACGATTTGATGGATGCATTGTGAGCTTGTAGATCAGCTATTTTCAGGACCCCCATCCAAAACTATTTTGTGCCAGTGAGTTGACCCAAGGTAGTGAAAATAGCAGAAAATGGCAGATCTACAAGCTCACAACACCTTGCAATGCCATGCCTTGTGAGCTTGAAGATCAGCTATTTCCACTACTTCTTAAACATCTGTTTTCAAATTTATTTAAAAAAAAAATATATATATATATAGCCTATTTATTTATGAAATTATTTTGGAAAAATGAGTTAAAAAAAAAAAAAAAAAAACGTTTGAAATAATTAAAAACAAATTGTAGGAAATGAAAAAAAAAATAGGGGATATAGGCTATACTTGTGACCCATAAAAATGTGTCCGGGACCCATGGGTTTGGGAACCATAGCCTACCCTGTGCGTAAATATGCATTTCGGCCTGATAGAAACAACACAGCAGATCTTATAGCTACTCATTTTTCATTGTATGAATGAACATGTTGACATTATGTCAGAATCAACTTTATTGTCATCATCACACGTTTACAGGTGTTTGTTAAGTGGGTGAAATTATATATTTCCTACAAGCACCATTTGTTAGAGACAAGAAGAAGAGGAAGGAATGAAACTGGTCAAGAATTTCTCTCAAGAGAAACATATAACTTTGATAGATAGATAGATAGATAGATAGATAGATAGATAGATAGATAGATAGATACAAAGGATTCAATGAGGAGTTGGCCTATATGGCTTAAACAAATGGTTTAAAAGGTACTCTGTATCAGTGTTGCCAGGTTTTGTGAGAGAAAAAACAACCTGGTCTATGAAAACAAGCCCAACAGAAGCGACTATAGGCTACATGAGCCCTTTAAAGGTACATTGGCTATTTGAAAATAGTACATCTACAAGCGCCCAACGCGTCACAATACGACCACTGCAATGCGACCACCAATATTTACAAGCAACTTTACAGAAAAACAAGCCCAAAGTCGCTTAAAGGACGACTTCACAGATTTTCAACCTATCTTCATATAATTGGTCCTCACTAATACTCATGATGAAATGGTAAAAAAAAAATCTACTTGGTCTGTGTCTCATAGGAGGGCTGTGGACAGTCCAGAAACCCATCTACCAGTGACATCATCGTTAGGCATGATTTTATTTTTCAACAAGATTTCACATTTTTTATTTCGATTTTTATTAACACGAGAACAATGGCTTCTTTTATTGCATTGCAACTTTCCAGGAATAGAAAGCCTGCAGTTTCTATTAGCTTGGATTCCCCATTGATGATGTCACTGGTATAGACGGGACTCTGAACTGTCCACAGCACTCCTATGAGACACAGACCGAGTAGAAAAAAATTGTACCATTTTATCATGAGTATTAGTGAGGACCTATTATATGAAGATAGGTTGAAAATCGGTGAAGTCGTCCTTTAAAAAGGCCATGGACATGGCAACACTGCTCTCTATGTTCAATAGAGGTGGGGTTCACGCCCCTTTTATCCACTTAAAGGGATGGTTCACCCCAAAAAATACGTTTATGCCCTATCAATTACTAGTTTATTTTAGTTTGTGTTACATTTGTGATCCTATAATCCAATATTTAATTAATTGAAGAAAATAGTAAATAGGAGGCCTAGAGAGAGCGAGAGCAAGAGAGCGAGAGCGAGACAGACAGACAGACAGACAGACAGACAGACAGACAGACAGACAGACAGACAGACAGACAGACAGACATCTGGTAACTTGACTGTCAGTAAGTAATGCATAACCATGTCATGGCAACAGGTCCCGGAAACCCAAATCTGTATAACCCTGAGAGTGTCCATTTGGTTCCATTTGTACCCTTTCAAGATTTTTTAAACTGAAGCAACTCATTTGGAGTCAAGGAAAGTGTGCGTGCATCACCCCTCTCCCCATTCATCTCTTCATTGTGTCTGATGCTGTTGCCAGGCAACCTCCTCTGAAATCGCTATGGAAACATGCCCGGGACGATGTAAAAATAGATAATACTCTGTGTTCACGTCATGTATAAAATGTTAAGTTTTTTTGCCTTTTCACCTCTTCTGTTGGATTTGTTTGTGTAGTTTTTGTGTTGTTCGCGGCTCTATTAGTCTGGGGCTGGCAGTGACTGTCTTGTTTAGGAGAGACAGATGTTCATTCAGAAATTTGTACTGTCCTCACCTGCATGTTCTGTGGGCTACTTGCAGAGCCATGTACAATCGTCACTGTCGGGGCAGAAACCTTGTATCTCCATATTTCTTTGTAATGCCCCCCCCCCCAAATGAATGCCCTATACGTCATCATATGAAAAGTATTAACAAGAGCTTGTGACTAAATAATAACTACACTGGATCCATTGGAACACAGGTTATTTGTTTTCCCCATTTCCTGAAAAGTAATAATTTTGAACATACAGTACAAGACAGCTTTCCCCCCTTGATATACGTTCAGAATCATGATCAGAATCAGTTTTATTGTCACATAATAGGTTTACAGGTGTAAAGAAGTGGGCACATTTTATGTGTGCAAGTTCAATCATTTTGTAGTTTTCAGGTACTGTATGTACATGGAGTTTTATATAAGGTGCAACAAGTAGCAGGTACCCGAGTACATGAACATGTGTACATGAATGAGTAAACGGACTGCATTTAAATAGCGCCTTTCTAGTCTTTCTGGACCTTCAGAGCGTTTTACGATGAGATAAATGTATGTCTCATCGGGAGCAGTTAGTTCAGTGTCTTGCTCAAGGACACTTTCAGCTCTTCGGTTGCACAGACTGCTAAGCCTTAAGGTCCTTACACACCGGGGCGATTTTTTTCATGCGAATAATACGTTCTTTTTTTAAAACCTTATAAAGTCAATGCAAGCTTCCACACCAGTTTCGCGGAGCGAAAAAAGCGTCTTTTAATTATTCGGAACGAGTCCGAATTTTGCGTATATTCGCATATTCGCCGGTGTGTAACCGCCTTTAGGCTGAATCTTTTGAAAATTGTGTGAGCCAACAGTCTGTGACAGATAGCCAGACTATATCACTGCGTGGATATGAGTCTGGTGCTTCCATGAGGAAGTTTTTTTTCCCAAGGGGCGGGATCAAAACAATGGCCCTCGACGCAATTGGTTAGACCTACAACCAACTACCAATTACAGTCTCCCATATTCGAATACTGGGCCCTGATTGGTCACCCGCGTCTTCTGGAGCAGGAAATGGATTCTCTATGGAGCGGTGCCAGACCCAAATCGCAGAGTGCAACTTTTTTTTTTGCACTCGCAGATTCGTCTGGTCCCAGGCTATTATGTGACAGAGACTGTAGTGACAGTGACAGAGTAGCACTGTCCATGGTCCTGACAGGGCCAATCTCAGTCCATGGTCCTGAAAGACAATACCTATCTCTGTCCATGGTCCTGAAAGACAGGTCCATCCTGAAAGACTGAGACCAATCTGCAATGGTGGAAGAAGTACTCAGATGTTTTGTTTCACCCCTGAATGGCGACGCTGGTTTAAGATGTTAATTAATCATTTCAAAGCGCTGAAGCGATGCCTTCACACGACAATCAAACCCAGAGCCTCACACATAGACCCCCCTCCCTGCCTGCCCGTCACACTGCATCAGCAGGGGTTCTCAAAGTGGGGACCCACAGGGGTCCTTGAAGGGGTTCCAGGGGGGTCCCCGGTGAAATGAGTTAATATAGCATCAAAATCAGTTTAACCACTTTAACCCCTAAATACATCGGCTATTTGAAAAAAGCTCACAATGTGTCACGATGAGACACGTTGTGAGCTTGTAGATTGGCTACAAGCTCTGATATCAGACCACAGACCCCCAGTTTGATATGAATTAGACCCAGAGTCCATTTGGTTCCATTTGCATACTATCAAGTGTTATCAGACCTGTAAGGGTCCATTTGGTTCTATTTGCATACTATCAAGTGTTATCAGACATGTAAGGGTCCATTTGGATCCCCTGATGGTGGTCCCCGGACCCTACATGGGGAAACGTCCATGCAAGAAACGCGCACTGCGTTGCAACACTTTTAATTGACCCAGAGTCAGGCTTGGTTAGGCAGCCGTTTACGATGAGGTCACACAGTCCAAGGGTTAGAGACCCTCGCTTGGCCCCCCGGGGCCAAATGTCCTGCCAGCCAGTCATATAACCCAGTTCTGATTGAGGCCATGTTTTCACTTGACACACGTCAACCATTTAAACCTTATCTTCATATAATTGGTCCTCATTAATGCTCATTAAAAGATGGCACCATGTGTTCTGGGCTTGATCACTCTGGGCTGTGGACAGGTCAGTGACCTGCCTACTGATCACAGATCAGGGGAGGTAATCTGAGGATATAAGAAATGTTAAACGTATAGCATAAAATCATAATGAATTTTCCTGACCATTTCTAATTAGGTCCCTTAACCACTTACACATTGTGAGCTTGTAGATCAGATTGTAACACAGCTACTGTAGCACAGATAAGACACACACAGCATCACTTCTTTAGCCCAAAGAAAACAAACACACACACACACACACACACACACACACACACACACACACACACACACGCACGCACGCACGCACACGCACACGCGCACACACACACACACACACACACACACACACACACACAAACAATGTCACTTCTTCCTGTGTGCCTCTGGTTCAAACCACAGGCCATTGGATGACAGCGCTTCCTGTTGTCATGGAGACTGAAGTACAGAGCAGAACACAAGGAAGCACACAGAGTACCCCCCGTCCGTCCGTCAAAACAAACACGCACGCACACACACGCGCACACGCACGCGCACACGCACGGGCAGTACTTCTTCCACCAATAGCTACAGGGTTAAAAGGTATTGCAGCGACACATCATTCTGTCTGTGATAATAAACACGTTATTGGGTGTAACACAATCATGCACCTCTTCACAGGGACAGTGGACACAACATGAGGTCCTGGAAGCTTAGCTGACACGTTAGATGTCCTGTAATAAATAACACAGGATTTGGTGTAACACACCTCTTCACAGACACAGGATTTGGTGTGACACACCTCTTCACAGACACAGGATTTGGTGTGACACACCTCTTCACAGACACAGGATTTGGTGTGACACACCTCTTCACAGACACAGGATTTGGTGTGACACACCTCTCACAGTCACAGGATTTGGTGTAACACACCTCTTCACACACACACGTATTTGGTGTAACAAACCTGTTCACAGACGTAGTGTGAGGTCCTGGAAGCTGACACATGTACGTCCAATTCCCTGCAGAACAATAGTCAATAATAAACATAAAAAAAACCAAGAAAAAACAGGTGCTCACAGGAGATATAAAAAGGTAACTATAGTAAAAAAGTGTCAATGATGCTCACGGATCAAACGGGATCAAAAAATTTGAAAAAACAACAGGGCACTCAGGAGTAAAAAGGAGGAACAGCCTTAATTTATTAAAAGGCAGCTGCCAACATGTTTTGACCTCGGAAGGTCTCCACCCTGATGAAGACTGTATATATATAGTCCCTTATTCAACAAGTGTTTCCTTTTCTCCTACTGGCTACATCACATTTATTTATTTGTTCATTTAATATCACAGTTAAAATGAATTACATCGTCTAACAGGACTGTAGTCTGCAGTGGCTCAGGAGGTAGAGCAGCCGCTTCATGGGAATCGGAAAGGTTCTCGGTTCGATCCCCGGGTCAATCCCTGGGTTGTATTGTCAGAGTGTCCTTGAGCAAGACACTGAACTCCTAACTGTGAATGAATGTGTGAATGTAATGCACATTGTAAAGTGCTTTGAAGGTGCTATATAAATGTAGCCTGGTAAACCCTCCCTCCGGAAATCTCATTTCTATTTGATTCCTGGAGTGAGTCTGGCATGAACCGCCTCTCTGCAATATTGGCTGTGTATGCCAAACGGCCGCGCCTATCAGCGTCGTCGCTCATTGTTCTGTGATTGACAGCTTACGTTGGCCAATCAGGTGGCGAGTTCGAGTGAGCCCAAAACACGAACGGCAGCCATCTTTTTCTTGTGCGGCCAATTCTCCGCTATTTTTTTACTTCAAAAAGCTCTCTAACTTCTATTTTGAGGCACGGAATTTACTTATAAGATATCGTTTGGATAGAATTTAGTTGTTTAACTTCATATATGTGGTCAATTAATCATGACAAAGCCTATTTAAAAAATAATAATTAGAGAACCGGTAGGGGCGGGCAGTGACACCATTGTACCCGAAAAAGGCAACCCATTTTGGGTATGGCTGTCTCAAAAGTCCCGTCGCGTCACATTAAGACTGGTGAACTGCTGATTGGCTGAAGGGGAAAAATTATCATTGGCTGAAGGGGTTGTCAGTCAACGGTATTACTCCCGCCCAACTCCAGCACAGCCAATATTGCAGACAGGCGGATCAGGCCAGACTCACTCCTGAAATGAAATGGAATTGAGATTTCCGGAGGGAGGGTTTACCAGGCTAATATAAATGCACCCTCTACCATTTCAGTCAGAATAATGTAGTTTAAACTACTGAAAGAACTCCAGCATACCTTACCACTTAAACCCTATATACGTAGGTGACTAGAGTACCCCAGGGGTCCATACGAGGCCGCTTTATTTTTTTCCTCTACACCAAAATCTCTTTGCCACAAGTTGTGAGCTTGTACAGTTGCTACTTTTGCCAATGTTTGCCAAAGGAATAGAAATACATTCATGTAATTTCAACGTACTAGACTATGCAAAGAATGCTACAGAGAAGCATTCATTCTCTCTCTCTCTCTCTCTCTCTCTCTCTCTCTCTCTCTCTCTTTCATGGAATTAATGAGAATAACACAGAAAAGGGGAAATAATTCACCATTGTTAGCCTAATTAACCGATAAACACGTGCAACCAAAACAGCACCACTGGTGGCAGATTGGCAGTTGTTTGTCTCGGGTTGGGAGGCAGCAGTGTTGTTGTTGCCACGCACAGGCAGAGTGCAGGGCCTGCTGTCGCTTTGTCGTTCCTTGCATGCAGTCGTGGAAAAAGTACTCACATTTCTTACTCAAGTAAAAGTATCAATTCTGCAAGTAAAAGTCCGGAATTCAAAATGTACTTGAGTAAAAGTACAAAAGTATTGGTATCAAAATGTACTTAAAGTACCAAATGCAAAAACTCATTATGCAGAATGTCCCATTTCACAAAGTTTTCAAATAAAACTCTTTTGAAAATAGCCGATCTACAAGCTCACAATACGCTGCATCGCGGCGCATTGTGAGCTTGTAGATCGGCTATTTTCAAATGGCCGAAATGTGTATCGGGCTGAAGTGGTTTTGTAATAATAATCAAAATCTACAAAGTAACTAGTAACTAAAGTTTTCAAATAATTGTAGTGGAGTAAAAGTACAATATTTGCCTCTGATACGTAGCGGAGTAGAAGTAAAAGTACTGAAAATTGGAAATATTGCAGTAAAGCAAAATTACCTTAAAATTGTACTTAAGTACCGTACTTGAGTACATGTACTTAGTTACTTTACACCACTGCCTGCATGGCACGCTGCACTCTCGCTCTGTAATTAAAATGCGACCACGACTGAAAGGCCACCAGGGCACTAATTAGCCAGCGGAGACACACTTCCTTCCTTCCTTCCCTCCCAGACACTCGCTCTCCCCCTTCTCTCCTTTCTCTCCTCTCCTTGATGTCTTCTTCATGATTACAGGCTATTGTAAAGGAAGTAAGTAAGTAAGCCTTGCCGAGCCATATCGATGGCCAAAATGCAAAACCTCCTATGTGCAAATTTCATGATTTTCGGATTTCACTGTGGATGAGGACTATAGGCTATGCTGCACATGCTCAGTCTGTCTGCAAGATAGTCCCGCCCCTCATTTTGTCAGAAAAAGTCATTTGAACAAAACCTCCTATCTTGTTCAGTGCCAATTAGTGCTAAAATGTTGAAACGCAAAACCTCTTATCTGCACCAGAACTAGTTGAGCAGCAGACAGAGCTGAAACTTGGGAATTCTATGTTATGTAGACCGTCTAAATGTCTTTCAGTTTGTAGTCATCTATTATTTTCAAAATAAAAAAGTGTCTTCCACCCTTACTATTTAAGTATTTGTTAGTAACTGTCAAGTTAGTTGCATTGCCTTGTTGATTGCTTATGATTAGTGTCAGGTGGTGACACTTTTATCACACCAAGAGTGTGAGTTGATAAAGAAAAATTAATGGTAATACTTGATACAGTACTGTAGAATGTCTTGATCTCAAAATGAGCATAACAAAGCATTATTTACAAAAATAATGTTTGTTTGTAAGCCTAACTATTTCTAGGTAAAAACCTCCTATGTGCATCTATGTAGATAGGAGGTCATTTTTAGGTATAGATAGGAGGTTTTGGCATTGAACATTTTGAACTTGTGGTTAGAGGTTGTCATTGCTGCTTAAATGTGAACGTCATTGTCGTGATTTTTTAGTAATTGCAGATCAAAATCACACGTGAACACTGTGGCAGCCAACAACCCTGTGAAAATATTGTGGTGTGTCGGTTGGGGGGTATGAGGGTATGGGGGTGGGATGGGGTTTGGAGTTATAGGGTGTGGGAGGTGTGGGTGGTGGTTGGGGGGGTATGGGGTGGGGGGTGCATGAGGGTTTGGGTGGGTGGAGTTTGGGGGTTGTGGTGTGCTGGTTGGGGGCATGGGGACCGGGGGTTCTGGGAGTGGGGGTAATGGGTTGGGTGGGATTTGGGGGTATGAGGGTATGGGGTGGGATGGGGTTTTGAGTTATGGGGGTTGTGAGGTGTGGGCTGGCAGTTGGGGGTATGGGGTTTGTGGGAGTGGGGGAGTATTGCAGGTGGTGGAGTTGGGGGTAGAGGGTATGGGGGGATTATGTTGAGGGGGGCATAGGCCAGTTAGGCCGGATCGTACAGGATAGGGTCTTTGTGATGCGAAAGTGTGGTCTAGCCAACACCAACTCAGGACTCCAGAAGTGGGATGGGGTTTTGAGTTAGGGAGGTGGAGAGGTGTGGGCTGGCAGTTGGGGGGGGGGGGGGGGGGGGGGGTTGTGGGAGTGGGGGAGTATTGCAGGTGGTGGAGTTGGGGGGGTAGAGGGTATGGGGGGGATTATGTTGTGTGGGGCAACGGCCAGTTAGGCCGGATCATACAGGATAGGGTCTTTGTGATGCGAAAGTGTGGTCTAGCCAACACCAACTCAGGACTCCTGAAGTGGGATGGGGTTTTGAGTTAGGGAGGTGGAGAGGTGTGGGCTGGCAGTTGGGGGGGGGGGGGTGTGAGAGTGGGGGAATATTGCAGTAGGTGGAGTTGGGGGGTATAGGGTATGGGGGGGATTATGTTGAGGGGGTCATAGGCCAGTTAGGCCGGATCACACAGGATAGGGTCTTTGCGATGCGAGAGTGTGGTCTAGCCAACACCAACTCGGGACCCCTGAAGTGGGATGGGGTTTTGAGTTATGGAGGTGGAGAGGTGTGGGCTGGCAGTTGGGGGGGGGGGGGGTGTGGGAGTGGGGGAGTATTGCAGGTGGTGGGGTTGGGGTAGAGGGTATGGGGGGGATTATGTTGAGGGGGGCATGGGTCAGTTAGGCCGGATCATATAGAATAGGGTCTTTGCGATGCGATGTGTGAGTGTGGTCTAGCCAACATCAACTTGGGACTCCTGAATCGCTGCCCTCCACACTCTCCTATCTAGCATCAGGGTCTTGAGCTCTACAGTATTGTTGGCTAAGCTGTTACGCCGAAGTGCATCTACATAGGTGGTGCACTTCTTGTCTCTCCTAGCTTTGCCCTGGGTTGGCTCTCATAGTGTTAGTTTGCTTGCCACTAGTTATGGGTCCCTGACGCAGTGCCCTGCCTCATCCTTCTCTCTCTGACTTTGTCTGTGACCCATGGTAGGTTCCTGTAGAGGACCACATTTCTGATGTGGTCCGTCCATGTGACTCCTAGTGCCATTCATAGCATTCTTGTGTAGACTCCATCCAAGGCCCTTTCCTGTTGTGCTGTGACGGTCCATGTCTCAGCCCCATACAGCAGTACTGACTCCACTGTAGCTATACGAACAGCCGCCTCTTGAGGTCTTCTCCCATGTCTGATTTCCACACTCTCCTCATCCCATGCAAGGCATTCCAGTCAAGTGCCCCCCGGACCTTCAGGTCCTGTTCCATTGAAGCAGTCCAGGCCCAGGTTATTAGAAGTCCTGGACTGCCTTGAGTAGCTTGTCTCCATCATCTGAACCATCTTCTCAGGAACTCCATAGGCCCGGAGAATGTTCATCAGATTCCCCCGGTGGATGGTGCCAAAAGCCTTTTGGAAGTCATGAAGGTGATCACCACTGAAAGATTCCGCTCCTTACTCCTTCCAGTATCCTCCTCAGCACCAGTATCTGCCTGAGTTTCTCATTACAGTGTCTAAGATGGGTCTAAGACGGTTGAGGATCTTCCTGTTAGCCGTCTTGGCAACTTGTGAGCTCAGGCTAATGCCTTGGTGAGTTCGCCTGACTTTGGTACTGGATCGATGATCATTTTGCTCCACAGCTTCGGCAGCTTGCTAGACGTGTGTGCTTGATAAAATCCAACACCACCTCGTCTATGGGCACATACATCAGAACCTCTGCTGTCACTCCATCTTCCCCGCAGCTCTTGCCTCACTTGATAGTAGCCTTGGCCCTCTGGTACTCATCCATGGTGAACCGTCTGGTTTGGGAAGGTCATGGAAGACAGGAGCATCGGATCATCCTCTTCTTCGGTTGAAGGAGGATTTCCTAGGAGTGTTTTGTGCTGGTACCATGTTTCAACTCGTTCCTCTGCGCTTTCTCCCCAGATCTTGGAAGTCTGAGAAGAGCTTCTGCCAGAAATGTCATTGATGAGCTTCCAGCTCTTGCCATGTTTCTGGTTAACATACACCTCTTTAATGTCCCTGATCTTTTGGGTCAGCTCCCGTTGTTCCAGTTGCATACACTTGATATAGCTCCTCTTTCCTCCGCTTATATTCCTCCCTCAGACCCTCTCCTTTTTCGTCAGCTACAAAGTCCCTGTGTGCTGCTCTCATCTCCTCCCTGGCTGTGGTGATTCTAGGGTCAAGGCATCTGTCTTTCCTCCTTGCTTATAGGCTCTTTAAGACATTCAATGATCTTACATACTATTCCACTATCCACACCGGACACAAGGTTGGTGATCCAGTTGTATGAGTTAGGGGAGTTGGAGGGCATGAGGGTTTGGGTGGGTGGGGTTTGGGGGGTGTGTTGTGCTGGTTGGGGGGAATGGGGGTTGTGGGAGTGGGGGGGTATTTCAGGTGGTGGAGTTGAGGGTATAGGGGGGATTATGTCGAGGGGTGCCTGGGCCAGTTGTTTTGTAGTCCACCTAATTGTTGTTGTTTTTGGAAAAAAGCGTATACAGTCTACTAACCATTTCATCCATTGAAAATGCGCTAGCGTAAACCCACGACCACGCGCATCTCGTGCAGGGAATGATTATTGTATACCTCAGAAAACAAACCTAGACCACACCACTGATTGCAACTGTTTGCAGCTGTAAATGTATGTATTTACAGCCTGTACTATTTATCATTATTTAGTTATGCAATCACTTAACATCACAGTGCAAAAGCTCCTATCTGCAGAATTATCCAGGAAAAGTGGGGGAAAACCTCCTATCTGCATTTGCAATATGAGATCAGTGTAATTAACATATAATATTGTAATATAATCCAGAAATCCAGAAACGGTGAATTATGTGATGGGTATCATAAAAAAATAGCATTGTGCAAAAAAGATAGAACATTTTGTAGTTTTCTTTTTCATTTTCCCAACAATGTTAATTTTTCAGATAGGAGGTTTTGCGTTTTGGCCATCGATATGGCCCATAGGGCAGGAGCCTGTCTCCTGTTTCTGTAAAGCATGAGAGAGCTTGATGTATACAAGTACATCCGCCGTCCATGATGTCCAAGTACACCCCCTGGACATGACGCTATAGTTTGTCACAAGTGCTCCCCCATGTATGTCACTGGGACTTATACTCCCCATTCCACCCCTTGATGCTGAGTGCCAAGCAAGGAGGCATCATTGGGTACCGTTTTCTTTCGTCTTTTCTTTTCTTACCGTCTTCGATCGAACCACAAGGCCACTGAGCTGGTCTCATACTTACAGGCTAGCTTGTACAGGCTGTGTTCGTATATACCGTTTGCTTATGTAGTTGTGGGTTGGGATACTGTTGTTGACCTATAGGACTGAGTGTGTGTATGTTTTATCCTGCATAGTGCACAGTGTTGATTTTGACAGCACATTTTGATTCAGTTTTAGTCATAGTCTTTTGAATCAAATTCCCTTTAGTTCTGGTCATATTTTAGTCATGTGAAATGTTTTACTGTTAGTCTAGTTTTAGTTGACTAAATATCATAAGATTATAGTCGACTAAATCTACAGTTGATTTAGTCGACTAAAAACGATTTTACACTTGGTTCCATGCTGAAAATAGCGG